>NC_136589.1:4639956-4799956 GCF_910589615.1 Taurulus bubalis | reverse complement strand
CCAGCTTCTTCTGCAGCTTAGCAAACTCAATGCGGATCACCTCCAGGTTGCTCTTGTCGAAAGTCTCCAGTTGGTTCACGATGAGAGTCATGTTTCGGATCTGTGAATAAACACATTCATCAAATGAAAATACTCTAATTATGAAGAAAGTGGGGTCGTTTGCAAGTAAAACAATGGCTCTTTCACCTCGGTATACAGACGGTCAAACATGGGCGAGGAGGAGTTGAGGGAGTCTTTGAGCTGAGACACGAGAACCTCAAACTCTCTGAGCTCAATCCTGAGCAGCTCAAAGTCCAGTTTGATGTAGCTGTCAGGACTGCTCTCCAGCATGGACACTCTCCCGGTCAGCTCCACCAGCTCCTTCAAGTGGACCTCCAACATACCCTCATAACTTACCATCTAAAAGAGGGAAGACACATACATCAGCATGATGACGTTTCACCAAAATGTTCTGTCTCAATAGGTCTTACTGCACCTTGTTCATTTGAATTTCCATCTCAAGGATCAGATCCTTGCTGACTTGCTGCATGTGCTGAACGCGGTCGGCAGGGAAGGTGGTTTCCGGTAGATACACATGACAAACACACTGGCCTGACTCGCCCACTGATGCAGTCACATTGCCAGACTCCCAATCATGCACTGGCTGAAAAAATGAAAATGAAAATGAACCACTATTGCAGTTGATCATAATGAATGACCAATCCACCTGCAAGAAGGGTCACTTACAATCCAGGCCAACGCAGGACTGAGCAGCAGCAGCAGCAGCAGGATCGACAGCATCATGTCTCAGTTTACGTCTCAAGTGTCTCCTCCGTGTCCCGATCACAGGGCTTTTAAAGACAGCTCTTATCGCATCATCAAAAACATCTTCTCTCTTCCCATATTGTTATTTGATTTGTCTGGAACTTCAACGCAAGGACAGCTGTTCATTCACAAGCATCTCACGGCTTTATGGCATTTTCCTTGTTTGCTCACAATGACGTTTGAGGAATCCGAGACGCCAGGTTTGATATGAACATGGGTGTGGATGAGAAAAACGACACATGTTTTGAATCCTGGAGGCACCTTGTAATGTTTATGGCCTGTTAACTTAAGTGTTGCATATGTTTTAGAAATAAGTCATGTCAACAGGCATTTTCAATTGCATTGAATCCAAATCCCTTTTATTCATGATTCATTCTTAAGAGTGCTGATTCATTTGTATTCATCCTTGTAAAAGTCAGATCTCACTGTATTGTGAATGAAAGAATGAAGAATGTAGTATTTCGTTATCCACATGGTTACTTGCATACTCATTTCATGTGACTTGGGTGATGCCTTTGAACAGCAAAGGAGATATTGTGCCAGAAGGGAACAACTTGGGAGTGAAACGCTGCCTTGCTCCCCGGGCGCTTCACAGCAGCCCACTGCTCCTTAGGATGGGTTCAATGCAGAGACCAAATTGCATGTATCTATGTAAATATGTAATGTGACAAACGGATATGAATAAAAGATATACAAATAAAAACACCAGAAAATCCAGAGGCATGCGTCATTTTAATCACTTTAATCACTGTTGCAGGTATGACAGCTCTAAACATGGCACTGTCAAATTGGACCCCTGATATGAAAAAGCAAATGTGGAATCAATATGTTTTTAATGTTTGCATATACATTTGCAAAGTAGTTCAATGACAATGTAAAGAAAGATGACTAAAAAATGATTGTGGGTGATCTCCATGCGTTGCATTTATCTGCATGTCCGTCTACATCTGCTTCTATAGAGACAGGTGACAAACTAACCGGGGGAAATAAACGTATATAAATAAATGACACACGTTGAATGCAGACGCTTCCATACAGGACATGAGAGGTCACTAAGTGGTTTGAAGAACTCAATAGGCCTTTTTAATAGCCAAAATGATGACGCGTCGTAGCAGGAAAAGCACAGGTAATGAATTGATGAATTATGGTTGCATCACATTCAGGTGTGCTTGTCTCTGTTATTGTGCTGGCTGACTGACTGGAAAAGCTTCACATGTAACAGAGCTATGATTAATGCCATTAGTAGCACCTGTTATATATTATTGTGTCGTCCTTGGCAAAGTAAAGTAACGTGAATTAACCTAAATTAACAATATCGAAAGATGTATATTATTGCTGCTAGTTCACTGCATTTTTCTCCCTTCCTTTTTGAATTGTTTTGCTTATTTATTTCAGAAAATGTGTTTTATAAATTTACATATAGTAATGAATAGTGAGGGGCCACAATTACATAGCGTTAGTATTAGAAGTTAAGGATGTATTACTTCCTAATCTTGTTTTTTCTCCACAGCAGACATGTTGACTTGTCATTGTAGGTAAAGCACAGGTGTTACAAATAGCAATAATGATGGCTCTGTTCTGTTCAAGTGTCAAGTGTCTAGCTAGCATGCAAAGACCTGCAAATCCAACTGCACCTTTCCGCTACTGCTACTCTATTGAACACTCGTTCAGAAGTCATTTTTAATTACATTTAAATAAGCCTCCCAAAAGAAATGCAATGTAGCCAATAATAATCCATAGCAGTTGGACTACAGCTTGTAGAAGGGGTTCACAAAAATGTGTTTTTCACAAAATTAAAAATGGCGGAAGATTTTGGGAAAGGAGTTTAGGGGTCTGAGAGGCTTTTTTGTAGAGTAGGCGGAGTCAATGTGACATACTGGCTGAGGGGCACAATTTGGTGAGTTTTTGAACATGGCAGGTATTGTAATGTTTAGATCAAGTAAATGGGAAAACATGCCTTTCAACTTTAATTTTCCATGAGAAATTAGAAACCAGTTAGTATGTCTACTTTCTCTCAGTTGCAGAAACTTGCAAATAGCACTAGAATGAGTGGATGAAAGGAGCAGGGTGTATAGATAGTAGCTATATTCTTGTTTTTAATACACTTTAACACAGTTGACACCTTTGTAGTGCTTGAGATCATTTATTAGCAATCACGAAGAAGTGAAATTGATGCAGTACAAGAAAAGAAAGAGAGATACAATCATTGCTTCATTCTTAAGATGTGATACTAGTAAATCACAAATACTGACTTAGGACAGGAGAAATGGTGGTTCCACAGTGGCTTTTGCAGTGTAGTTGAACCACAGATGGTAGTTTACATAGTAGCCATCATTGTACATGTAGAGCTTCTGGTCAGTGGGATTGTAGTCCAGGTTGGCAAACTTATCCTGGAACCTCTCAAAGGGAACACTGACGTAGCTCTCTTGTTTGGTTTTGGTGTCATACTTGTAAAATATCTCTTCAGTTTGGATATCGACTGTTCTGACTGCATACAGAACGCCACACACCATGAAGGCATTGCTCACTCCTGGTTTATAGACACTAGTCTGCCATTCTTCCTCGACCCCAAAAGAAGGCTCGTTTATTTTAGCAATGACCATCCGACCGCCGGAGCCATCTGTGGCATAGGTCACCCACAGGCCGCTTTCATCGGCAGCAAAGTCAAAGTTCTGATTGGGGGAGTTGGTGTAGGAGAATCTGCCGCTAGCCCTCGGAATCACCCTGGACTCGTATTTCATGGTGGTGAAATTCAGTTTGGCCAACCCAAACGGGTTGTTGATCTGATAATACAGACTGTTGTCACGGATGATGAAATTGTTCCCTGTGCCAATCCAGTTGCTGTGTAGGTTTTGATGCTGGAAGTGGTTTCTCAAAATGAGGTTCTTGTAGTTAGTGTAGAACCTAATGTCAACGATGGAGCCACTGGTGTACCCAGAGAACCAGTACATGGATTCTCTGTCAGGGACCGGCTTTGAATCTTTCCCCCAGCCTCCGTATTTGTAGCCAGCATTAAGATGGGCATTCAGTTGGCTAACAATGGGCTTGCTGACCTTGATGATACCTGTGTGTGCACAAGAACCTGCAGAGAGAGAAGGGGGGTGGGGGTGAATGCAAGTCCAAAGAGGGCTCAGATTAATAGATGTGGATGTCAGTGGAAATGAGCTCACCGATGTTGGGGTTGAAAAGCTCCTGGTGGCGCCTCTCGCACTCCTCTAGTTGCAGCTGCACCTTGACGTACTCCCGACGCGTCACCAGAACCACATTCTTGTCGTAAGTCACCTCCAGCCTGTTAAGGGTCTCCACCATGACTGTGATCTGAGAGTAAGCACATGGTTTACCAGTGGATCGGCATTATAATGATTAGTTGATGCAGTGACAGCCGTCATCTGGACTTACTTGTACACGCAGAGACACAAAGACAGTGGTGGAGCCTCCGATGGAGAGCTGCAGCTCTTTAACAAGAGCCTCCACTTGTTTGATCTCCACCTTAATCTCGTCCATGTCGGCATCATTGTAAGCATCAGAGTTCTTCTCCATTTTTTCTATTTTTGCTGTCAGCTTTATTATCTTTTCTGCATACGCCGTCAGCTTGGTCTCGTAGTCTTCCAGCTGAAATAAAGTCAGGTAAAAAAAGAAGATTTGACATGTGATTTGACCGTCTCAAATATGTTATCATCTATTGCGCATGCTTCTAATATGCCGGAGCACCTTGCCCATCTCCAGCTCCAGTTTGTGTGAGATCTCCACAGCCGTCTGCTCTACCACCACCAGGTCTTTAATAGGAAAGGTGGAACTGGGCAAGAAGGCGTCACAAGTGCACCTCTCCCCACTTCCACCTCCGGTCTCATTCCTCGCACTCCCCTCTCTCCACAGGCCTACGCGCTGTTAAACAAAGGTCATATGAACATGCAATGGATCAGCTTAAAAGAACGAATCAGTTGATCCGAGTCATGCCATACATACCCCCCAGGCCACAGTGGAGCTCAGCAGTGCCAAGAAGTACAGAGTGCCGATCATTGTTGGTGCAGTTGTTATGATTGAGAAAGCAGGATCTTCAGGGCTTATATAGCCAGTTTCAACACCTTGCAGGTTTCAGCACCTGTCCTAGTTCCCAGCGCCAATGCCAAGATACGACACTTATTGTTATCTTCAGCAAACAGAAAGGAAACACTTGTTTGAAATGATCCATTCATGTTTGGTTTTGCATCGCTGATGGGCGGGTCAACCATCCGACAGAGCTCCCAAGTGTTCCCCCAGATGCTCTGAATGCTCAACGCACATTTGTCTTCTTTTTTTTTTTGAAATGAGGAACAAGATGATTCATTCAAATCTATCTTTATTTTATAATTGTGTTTTACAAAGTAGCCAACAGGCAAAAACAATCATAACGCTTTAAACCATTATACAGCGTTTTACAATCACTTGACAGTTGAACTCTTTGAGTCTTTAATCCTTTCGTTTGGTGGTTTTCTTTTTCTTAACCTTCTTGGATTTGGCTTTAACCAATGGCTGCTTGGCATCAAGAGCAGGCCTGGACCTGGTCAGCTTGTACGCAGTGGGGCTCAACTTGCTGTAGCCCATCTCTGGATCGGAGCGTATACCCTGGGCAGAGATGGACTTGCCTGGAGAAGAGCGAGGGGAGTCATCCAGCAGGTTAGGCTGTGAGTAGGAGCGCATAGCCGGGGAACTGGTGGGACGGTACGTCGTTGAGCCTCCTAACATGGGCAGGTGGACATGCTCATTGCTCAGATTAGTGACGGAATAGCGACTGCTGTTGGACATGACAATGTGGTGCCAAGAACTTAGAGGGGTGGCAGAGAAGTGCTGAGGGCCACTTGAATCCTCTCTGGCCCCTCCCGGAGAGATGACCATTGAGCTGCGGGGTGTTACAGCCTCCACGGCGCTCTGGAAGGTCTTGAGGATGCGGTCGCTCTTCTGCTTCTCTTTTTTTTGACGGGACTCAACCTTCCTCAGCTGGCGGCGGTGATCCCTCATCATCTGTTTCCTTGTATCTGCCAGTCCCCTGTACAGAAACATCAGATAACATCATACTTTTACAAGCGTCATTCACTGTGAAGATCTGGACAAATTCCCAGCTCATATCTAAAACACATTTGCTTCGACTACACCATCACTTAAACTGTACAAATTCACAGCAACGTCGTCACTCAGTGTTTTGCAACAATAAACCTGTATAGGCTACTCTGTGAGTATGATCAAAGAGTAGGAGACATGCTCACCTGTAGTCTACCATTCCTGTCCTGTCACGATCAAGTCTCTGAATCAGCTCCTCAATCTGGTATCGATCCAAAGGAATACTTGATTGCTATCATGGTTTCACGAGACAGAAAGAGAAATCAGTTCCACGATTGTCTTCTTTCAGCGATTCCCTAGTCTCTTACAGTGTGCTTTTACTGATTCACTGTGCTGGTCAAGGATCAGCATCAGAACAGATTCGTGACGAGGACTACAGGAGAGTTAATCATGCGCCATTTCAAAAGGTCAATTTTAATGGTACTCTGCCCTGCAAATGTCAATGACTCGGCACAGTTCAAAACAATATGCATTTGTAAACCTGCACCGCCTTCCTGAAGTCAGCAACAGGCACTCGCATTGTGCCATCTTTGTCAATGTTCCTAAAGAAATCCCACAGGCGTAGCTTGCGTTGATCCAAATAGTCCTTCAAAAACATTGGGAGAAGACATTTGTAGAACACATGTAGAACCAAACAGAAAGAGTAGCCATTCATTTCAGATTTGTAGGACTACTTATTCTCACTGTGGGACCAAAACACACCTGGATGACCTTCATTGGATCAACACGTTTTGGTGGCTTCTTGGCGATGAAGCCTCCTACTCCTCCATACTGTACATCCAGACCGGGACGCTCCTGGCATGTAACCTCCAACAGATGCACAAATGTCTCATTTACCAGCACATTCTGGTCAAAAGGTACAACAGAATGATGGTGTTGACACGATAGTATAGACAGGACACACTCACTGTGATTTTATAGGGGAAAGCTAGATTTCTTTGAACTGTGATTAAAGGATATGGCACAACAGTCAGATCAGGGGGCCACAAATAACTTACACATATGTTGATCTCCTCCAAGGCAGTTCTAGGTGTGTTCTTCACCACATGAACCAGGGCCAGTGCTCCCTCTACTGTTAAAGAGTTGTAAGCCAGCTACGGGAATGTGCAAATATACATCACCTTAAAACAGTACCAGCGTCATACTGATGATGCATGTTATCTTCACACAACCTTGTCCACCCACCAGTAGGACTCGGAGTGTGTCATTGAACTCAAGACCCCTGCACAGCATGCCGACACCCTCATTGGTGATGCGGTTGTTGTTGAGGTTGAGGTGCACCAGAGTGTTGTTGAATTTTAGGGCCTCTCCCATGGCCAGAGCGCCCTCATTACCAAAACCGTTCCATGATAAGTCGAGGTGTGTTAACATCATATTCACCTAAACATGGAGAATGGGATCAGATGCTGCATACCAAGTCCATGATCAAATGGATCCCTTATTCAACCATACCTTGAGTCCAGCACAAAGAGCCACAGCCCCTTTCATTCTAAGATGGTTCCAGCTAAGATCCAGCGCCTCAAGACCCTCGTTATTTGCTGAAGAGATGGAAGACTTATTTGGTCATTTCTCTTGATTGGCAAAACATTCATAGAGTTAAGCAATTCATTTGGTCACATCTACAAAGACATTAAGATTATTGAATTGTACAGTACCCAACAGTTGTCCCATATGTTCTCCTCCTTTTCCACAAAACTCATTATGGCTCAGGTCTAGCTCCTTCATTCTGGAATTGGTCTGCAGGTAAAACATATTAGCGACATCATAATTTCAAAAGTAACAAACTAGACTACCACTACTTACCAACAAACCACAGCTAAAATGTCATTTGTCATGTAAGGCTTTAAGGTAAGAGTTTGGATAACTGATTATTAGTCACTTACCAACAGGGCATCAGAAAAATATTTTGCATCATCATCAGTAAATCCATTTCCTGTTTGGACAAAATATGGAATGTATAAATATATTGAATAAGTTTACTTGTGAATCAAATATAGGAATCTCATACAGACTACATTTTCTGATCCAGTGGAAAATAGTTTTCTTTTCCATCTTTGAGTCAGGCCTGATCTGGTCACAGTACATCACCCTTCTGTCAATACAGTAAAAGCTCTTACTGGTACCTGACAGTTTAATAGATTTGATTGAAATGTTGTCCAGCAACACTTTAGCCACATGTTCAGCTCCTGCAGACTGCAGATAGTTGTCGGACAAATCCTGAAAGTGAAACAGATGCTGGTCCAGAGTACACTGCACACTCCATTGTAAAGGTCAAGTAAAGATGCCACCTGCAAAGCTCTTGTGCCCCCTAGTGGTAGGTTAGCAGGCTGACATACCAGGTGCTGCATGGTGAAATTAGCCCTCAGCATCTCCACAAGGTATTTGGCTCCCTCCGCTTGAATGTGATTGTCTGCCAGTTCCAGAGTGTTGATATGCATATCAGCCTAAATACAAAGAGCTTATCAGAAATGTTTTATTAAAAAAAAAAAAAAAAAGTCTGCACTCAATAGCATGCATTTTAAACTTACCACTAAGGCAATAGCAAGCGCCTTACACCCCAAAGGTCCCAGCCCATGGTGGTTGAGGATCATGGTTGTAGAATCATAGTTTCGTATGAAGTAGGAGACTGGCACTACACCCACTAGCGTGCAGGCCTGGAGGTACACTTCAGGTATAGACATCTCCTTGTTGCTTTCCTCTATTTCTGGAAATGAGTAAGCCCATATGAGTAAGTGGCTATATATATGTATACATACAGTAATACACACTTTACAGTAAGAACAACAAAGTGGCTTATACTGTCTTTACCCAACAATGAATCCAAGTATGAGTTTAATGTACTTACCATCCGACTCCAAGTCTGTGTCAAACTCATCCTCCACAGCCTGCGGTTGAGTTGGGGATGGACAATCATCCTCTTTTAGGCAGAGAGACTCAAAAGACAGCGTTGACATTGCTGGATGCTGTCAGAGCCAATGTCCTGTTTGAAACCACTTCCCGGATACAAAGGGAATACAGTCTTCTGGTTATTTGTTCATTCATTCCTGTGTGTCCTGTATGGGCTAGCAGCACCCAGGAATTAAATAGGCCTGTGCTGTCCAGCAGGTAACTCTACCCCTCAGGTAACGTTTCATGTGTAGTGACATCAACAATTTATGCCTCCGTGTGGTTACAATGTTGTGTTTTATTAGTAACACTAAGCATAACTGGAGATAGGCTACAGCATGACACAGTGGGCCTAAGTAAAGTTAAATGGTTTGAAGCACGGGTTTAAAGTAAAGTGGCATTTTATAGGATGTTGTACATTGTCATATTATCTTGCTGTGTAGAATGTTGTGTATTGTTGTTGTTGTTTTAACCAGATTAAGACACATTCATTGACTAAAACATCCGTGAGGATAGCGTTTGACTTGCAACCCCCTAACCTTTCTCGCCATTACCAACTTCAGAACGCGCATGCGCTCATTTCATTACAGAAACATGATTGGCAGCCTGTTGCATTATCTGCTCTACCCACTATCACGGTACGTGACAAGTCGACACTCGGGTAAGTCTCGCAGCACCTTCATGTCTGTTTAAAAGTGCCAGTGTCACTTTATGCATTTCAGTTGAGGAGCTCTCGGTAAATGTAACTTCGCGGCTGACTGAGCAGCTTGTCTCGACATTTGCTGGCGCGAGCGCTCGGTTGTTGATTGAAACTAAAACACCTGGTGTGAGCTACTAGGTCCTCCTTTGGGGAAACGGAAACGTAAGCCACATTATCTTATTGCCATTCAGCTAAATCAGACTTAAACTCGTGGAAACATGCGTTAGCTTGCAATTTTCTTTTTTTTTTTTTTTTAGTTCGCGTCCCTCATGACGTCACAACGTCCCCACGTGTGACTGTTTTGCTGTGTAGTTTTGGTTCAGTAAAAAATATTTAATTGGTCGCATTTAACAGCGTTTTTCATCTCGGCAAAATCAGTGTGTTTCAGCTTAGTGCGAATGCATCAGTGTCTTCTGACACTAATCTTGTCTTCTAGAGGCCTCGAAGACGGGTCTCCCTCCTGCAGAGGTTAATGGCAAGGCAGTGTGGGATGGTGGCGCTGTCACAACCAGAAGGTTCACCCAGTTTCAGAAACCCCTGCTGGACCAGGGGCTCAACCCGAGCAGTGGGACGAAGGGAGAGACGAAAGAAAGGATGAAGGAACCAAGCCCAGAAAAGGAAAGTGATGCGAGGCCTGTCGCAGACAAAGGACAGTGTGTGGCTGTCCTGCATGAAGAAACAAGGAATGGGTCTGCTTCAACGATGGGTGAGCTGAAATCTACATTGACTGAGGAAGAAGCAGAGACAAGAAATGGACTGCAGCAGGACAGAGTGGAAGCTCCCAAGCAAAAGGTCAGGGAAATAACTATTCATGAGGTGCTTCATATGAAGCAAAATACTGAGGATGGAATAATTTTTCCAACTGGAGACGTTGGTCCAGAAAACACTCTTGCGGCACAATTAGAGTGCCGGCAAAAAGAGGGCAAAACCACCAGTCCGGTGCAGGAAATAATACAGATGTCAAGCGCTGAAGAGTCGATGACTGCAGCTAAAACTGCATCTAAAGTAACCGAGTGCTGGGATGAATATGTGACTCTGACTACTGAGGAAATGCATGGTGGGGAAAGCACATTTGCATGCCTTTCCTCTAACACTCAAAGCTGCCTTACACTCAGTGGGCAGCAGGATACACAAGCTAGCTGGCACTTTCCTGCAGGACCTGGCCTGGCAGAAGAGGTGCAGTGCCCACTGTGGCAATTTCCTGTCGTGAGCTATTACCCTCCATTGGAGCCGAATGTTCCATTTGAAGGTGAGACTCCGATAGTTCACTTTACTGGAACAGTTCAATTCTTTGTCTTTCTCAATTAATGTAATATATCCACAGTAGTGAGATTTGTCTAATATCACCAGTAGTTTAATATCCAGCTGTTTATTTGCACAGACTTGTATGTATGCGTTTGTTCTCCACCCAGTCATGTGGAGATTATGGGAGGAGGTGGATGAGAGTGCCACTGCAGCGGAGCCCTTGCCATTCACCAAGGCCTCGATGGACTTCACTGTTATGTCCTACAACATCCTCGCTCAGGACTTACTCGAGGCCAATCCGGAGCTGTACACACACTGCCCCCTGGAGGTACTCGACTGGAGCTGCCGCTGCAGCCTACTCCTAGAGGAAGTAGAGAAATGGGAACCAGATGTGAGTCAAGTGTCTGTACATTTGTCTTTTGTTTCATTCATAACTGCCGACTTGATACATTTTAATTGTAATACTTAGGTGTCCACTAATGAGTTTTGTGTTTAGATTCTCTGTCTCCAAGAAGTTCAGGAGAACCACTACCATGAACAACTGTATCCAGTCCTGTCTCATATGGGTAAGTCGTCTCTGAAAGTAGAGTGTGCCAATCGTGTTGGATGACATTATGACAGCCATGACATGTATTGTCTCTTCATGTTGTCGCTCCAGGCTACACCTGCGTGTTCAAGCGGCGTACGGGGACCAAGACAGACGGCTGTGCTACGTGCTATCGCAGAAGTTGCTTCTCTGAGTTATCGGTCACCACGCTGGAGTTCTTCAGGCCTGAGATTGAGCTGCTGGACCGGCACAATGTGGCCATTGTGTTGTTGCTTCAGCCAGTGGTCATCCAGGGGTCGGAGGTCAAGGCAAAGGGCTTACCCCTGTGCGTGGCCAACACCCACCTGCTCTTCAACCCCAGGAGGGGGGATGTGAAGCTGGCTCAGCTAGCCATAATGCTGGCAGAAATTGACAGCCTCGTCAAATCCTGTAAGGCCAAAGGCGAAGACTGTAACCTTATATTGTGTGGGGACTTTAACTCTGTCCCTCAAATGCCTCTTTACCAGCTGATTACCACCGGCGAGCTCTACTTCCAGGGTCTGCCAGCATGGATGGTGAGACTTAAACACTGCAAAGAATAACCGTGTATAACTCCCAGAAGATATCTCTATGCTTCTCCCACAATTTCTCCCATAATTTTTTGTATCCATGTTTGCAGGATTTCCCTCTTTAACCATGTGTGTATTCACCATGTCCAACAGATATCCGGTCAACAGGACCTGTCACAAAATAGCCACTGTCACAGACTGTATGCCCCCCTGTGGCCCAGCTCACTAGGCATCACTGACAGCTGCCAGTACTCGACAGTTAAGGATGTGTTGAAGAGCCAGAGTCTGAAATCAGGTCATTGTTTGAAGTTGTGGCAATTTTTTGTACCTCCCTTTGTAGTTTTTGTAATCGTGATCCATGGAAAGAGTTTCAGACTTTTGCATTGAATTTCCACTCGCCTCACTTCCTGTCCTATATTTGTTTTTCTTGTGTAGGAAAATATCAGTACAGACATGACTTCATGCAGCAGCTGCGCTTCTGTCCAGCTGCATGTGTCCGTCCTGCGGACTTGGAGTCGATCCCAGGTGTGACGGACAACACGCCAGGTACGGGCCTACAATACAAAAAGCACAACATCACGTTTTACCGTAATGGTTTGAATATCTGGGTCTTCTTTCTTTTAATGCACAGATGCTTCAAGGGGAAATCAATCTTATGATAAAAGGTGAGTTTACCTAAAAATAAATAAAGGGGAGTAAAGGCTCAGTTAGGTGGAATTGTGATGTGATTTTAGTTGCGCGTTTTGTGGCACAGGTTCAGACCCACTATCCGTCATCAGTTAAACCTGGAGTCGGTCTACAAGCACATTCTTCCAGGCTTTGGCAATCCAGAAGTCTCAACTCTGCACTCTGAAGGGGGCGCTACTGTCGACTACATCTTCTACACCCCAAGACGCATCTTAATCTGTGATCAAAACGGTATGAGGACGTGACACAAAATAAAGTGTTGCAGCTCTGAATTCATTTGCTACTGTAGATAATGTGTTGGTTCTGGTTTTTTCTTTTTTCACTCAGCTGGTGACTTTGTGAGTGTGGGTCTGAAGCTGATTGGTTCTCTCTCCCTCCTATCGGAGGATGTCTTATGGTCAATGAGGGGCCTGCCCAATCACATATTCCCCTCTGACCATCTCAGTCTTTTGGCCAAGTTCCAGCTGGACCTGAATGCTGCATGATGGGAAAGACTGGGTGAACTCAAGTGATGTCAGAGGATGACCATGTTTCTGTTTAAATGGTTCAGGAGTTGTTCTATTTGTGTTTTTGTCAGTATGAATAACATAACTTATAGTTCACTTTTTGCATCAAAGGCTCATTGTTTTCCAACTGAATGGAATTTAATATTTTTGTTTAAAAGAGCCTGGAAAAATAATGGATGCCAACAGTCTTGTTCCACATGGTTTATCAGATAAACGATGCAGCGCTATGACTGACATATGACAAATCTTATTAATAGTGCTGGAATAGTTCTTTAAAAAAATGCAGGCAGTAATTGCTTCAATAATTGTGTGATAATGCACTGACCTGTTCAGATGCTCTTTTGCCTTTTTAATTTATTTTAAACCCAATTTTCAAAAAAGCGAGTTAGATTTCTGATTGAGTCAGTTGTATTTTTTTCAGATGGTAAAAATATAGAATAAATATTTTCCATTCTCTTGCGGCTCTTTAGTGATTTTTGCTTTTCAACACATTACAGATGTGTAGCTCTTTCCCAGGTCTGGTGCTGAGATAGTGACCTGAATGTTAGCTCTGCCCCTCCCATCCCACTACACTTAGGTACTCAGTTCAGGGAGAAAACGTCTGGCTGATGCATGAATGAATAATTCATTTAGAAAGTCGAGTGTTCATGCATGATGGGGTAAGAGAGCGTTGTGCATGTGTGGGCTATAAAATGTCTGCAGAGGTGATTACCATCAGTAGGACGTCTTTCACTCGCCCCTCACTCATTCCCCTCAATACATTTACCGTAATACAATAATCCATTGAAAGTTGAACACTTAATGTTTAGAAGAATCCGATTGGGTGTGTCTTTCTTCCCCCTGTGGCATCAAATGCACAAGTATGCATCAAAGTAAACAAAGAAGGTCAGTAGGTTTTTCTTTTCCCAAATAGGTCATCATGCCGTCTGTTTCTACGTCTTACAAACACTGGTGGACAAGGTGTTTGACATCTGGAAGGAGGGGTTGGTTTATCTTCATGACTTCTATCTCCTCATACTTCCCCAAGGCAACTGCCACAACATTAACAAATGCTTGTTTTTAAGGAGCTCACTTGCACAAACCTCGTTTTACGCTCGTACATTGTACCATGACAGTACTTTCGGAGCTACATTATTGACTCGCACATGAAAGTGGTTCCTCGCTAACTGGGTTTCATTGAATGTAGCTGCCATAAAGGCTTCTTAGCTGATTGCTGAGCTTCGTGTGGCGGACTTGCATTCATCCACTTGGGGATCCATTAAACAGGATCCCTGAACATGAGCCCGGCACCCAGGCTGCCAGTATATTCCAGCTATTACTTGATATGACTGCAGAAGCCCACACTGGCCGCACATCAACAATATAACGGGTGGAATGACAATAGCAAACCATGACAAAAGACCTATTTTTGTTTACATAGTTGGAACACACTGTCCACTTGTTCTGACTAAAGTGTTTAAGTCAGTGTTCTGCTGCACACTGAGGCTTATGCTTCCCTTTTAGGAATTGTTGGCATGAAGTTTCCTTTATATAAACCAAACGGGAAGTGTTAAGAGATCTCCCGAGTCTGCTCTCCTCATCGTTTGCCTTGGTGCCAAAAAGCTGCCCTTCAACTGAGGACACTCGGTGCTCAGTTTGAACTATTGGTCAGCAAAAGAACTGGCACCACTCCCTGTCTGACAACTAATTACAGCACACGTACTGATTAGTCACTGCATTTTCAGAGCAAGGCTGCTTAAATAAGGGCAACGTTATTAAATACATAGGCATGAATTTGTAAAAAAAACAATCAGAAACCAAAAATGTGTTGCCACAATCCTTGTGACCCTTTATTGTGATCCTATAAATGAACAGTCTTTTTGTACAAAATGATTGTGTTACTAGAGCACTGAAATGAAAATGGACAACGCCTACTGTACACATACAAATGTTGGCTGTGGCAACATATTCCCAAGTGTGTGGTCAATTTTGGTCTACTGGTGATCGCCAACACTGAAGGAAGTATAAAATGACAGAATTTACATTAAAAAAAATACAAAATGCAGATAAAGGTGCTGTAAACAAACTTCTTTACACCTTAGCCTAAATGGAAGTCACACCACTTAAGGCAAGTGAAATATCAGATACGGTTGCTACAAATAAAAGTCAGAAACAATGTATATATAAAGCAGTTATACATCGACTTCTCGTTACTTTACATCCACATAAAATGGAGGAGGTCCGTTGCTGTGAGTCACCTTGATAATCTTCTTGGTTCATGTGAAATGTTTATATATTCTTTATACAGAATAACGTCCGCTTCTCATTATCACGTTACAGATGACCTAACACTCTTAAATATACCTTTGTATATTGTGTGTTCAATCCCATATTCAGTCTTTACAAGGTCAATTGCATGCTAAATGTGCTAGCATTTGGATATTAGATTAAAAAAAACTGTCTCACACAATTTACTTTCATTCACTTTCAGCATTTTGGAAGAGCAGAGGTTGCACTGCTTTGTGTTTAGTTAGACAATGAGAATAATGGGGTGATTATAAAAAGTTGTTTTCTTCTCTTTGAGTTTTCATACAAGGCACAAGGGTAGTGGTTTGCAAACTAGTCACTACACAAGCAATTGCTGCCCAGCAGAGCCTAAGTGGATTTATAAGTACATGACATGAATTTGCACACGTTACAGTACGACGATACAGATTGCAGAAGAGCATTTGTTTAACATAATAACACCACAGAAACCTATGATATGTCCAATAGCACATTTACACTGAGTGGTAGTCACATTTTAGGTTAAGTTACGCTTTCTTAAAACTGCAGTTATTTCAAATGTTTACAAAGTGCTGCACTCTTGTCCCCTTTTTATCAGTTGGGAACGTTGCCAGCACCAATTACTACGGGCAGTAACTGCTCCAGACAGAGCCTCTAACAACGTAGATGTAGGGAAGCTGAATGAGGCATTTGTTTTGAGAGGGAAAGTTGCTGGTGACCTATTCAACATTGCGCCCCGTGAATAGGACAATGTGTACATAGAATTGGGCCTTGGAGTAAACCAGTGGCCCCGTGTAACAAGTGTGTGGTACCTTGTAACTTTACAAGCAAGCTACAGTTCTTCAGACTCGAATCTGGTATCCGTTCATGTCTGCAGCAGATTTTTGCTCCAAAACCTTCTTCTCTCCAGAGGGACTGCAACAAAACAGACACAAATAGACGTTGAGTTCTATTCATGTAAGAAGGAAATCGTCACTAATTCATAAACTACTTATTTTCCAGTGACTAGGAAATTTTAAAGCCTGTATTTCTAGTGAAGAGCCAAGTAATCGAGGACAGAGGATCAAACCTACCGTCTCTCAACTCGGCTGATCCTGCGTATGGGGCTGCCTGGTCCTCTGAGGGGCGACCCCATGCTGTTCCTCCTATCTTTGGTGGGAGAGGGCGGCGCAGGCTTCCCTATCTGCAAACACACACACACACACACACACACACATCTTCATCAGAATGACTCGAAAACTCCACATGCAGCTGCATCCACTGCGCTCATGTCTTCGCTGTCAGTGGCTGAAGTCGATCTTTATCATTAATGTGATTGTGCCCGAGCACTCTCGCCGTAAAAGACCTGCCATCGATGGATGGAGCCGGCCACGCATGAAGCCCGGCCGAGCAGAGTCAAGCCATCGCATTAGTTTTATTACACACAGAGCTCAGCATCAAGGCTGCCTTCATTATGTCAGCACGAGAGGCGATGAGAGAGCATCGTTTGAGAGAAATCGCTCCTCAAATAGCCGGGTCAACATGAAGAGGCAGCACGTCAACAGAGATCTAATAAGCAGTTAAGCTGAGGACGAGTTGTATTCATCCTCCTTGTCTGTCGTCATTGCAGGAGCTTCTTCAGCTTGTACTGGTGTCAGTGAGAAAAGTAGACTTACAATGCTTCTGAAAACTCCTCCCCTACCTTCAGCCTCATGTCTCGAGTGTGTCTCTCCAGCTCCTTCCGTAGCTCCTCCTTGGTCAGCTTGTCTACGTCCAGTACCGAATGTTTCCATTCAATCTGCTCCACGCTGTGAGCGTCGTGGGACACGTACTGTCCGATCCTGACCTTGCGCAGGGTGTGCCAGTAGCCCCTGTAGGCGCTTTCGAATTCTTGCACCAAGTCCATCAGTGTCCGGAACTCCAGGGGCTTGAACATGAGGTCCTCCCTCCGGCTGGTGCCCAGCGCACCGAAGCGGCCCCCGCTGTGGACGCCCAGCACGATGTGGTGGAAGTGGTTCCCTGAGAACTGAGACTGAAAGCTGAGGGGGAAGCGCTCGACACCAGGCATGTTGTTGGTGAGGGAACTGTACGGGAGGTGGGTCAAGGAAACGGTGGACGTTTGGAGAGACAACGTACAGGAAGTCTGCCAAAAAGCAGATACAGTACAAGCGGAAGATATCATAGCATTTGAAGTGGCATGCAACATGACCTGCTGAAGTAAAGATACATCCCCAGGATCACCGCCTCCAGGCATTTGATTGGCAGAGCCTCCCGCGTCATCTCTTTAGCGATGTCCATCAACCTGTGCAGAACAATGGTTATCTGTGATATAATACACCACTGAGGGCGCCAAAATGACATGCACACACTGTTACTGAAAACAAAAATTGCACAGCTAAATCTAATAAAGCGAGATCAGGAAAATCGTTTCCTGCTGGCTTCTGCTTGACGTATGTTTCTACCCACAAAGCCCTGGGGTGATACAGCTGATCCACATGCAGCACATTAGCAGCACAGTACGACAAAACATCCTGTGACTATGAACTTGTGTATCTATCACTGGTGACTAGTGTTGGATAAAAGACAAAAATATGCTTACGCGGTAAGAGGCCGGCTCTTCTTAATTTCAAAAAACTGTGTTCCAGTGTGATTGTACCTGTAGGACACAGTTAAGGTCACACCATAACAGAGCAAAGTACTTTGGGGAGAATAGAAAACCACTGATAGGGTTTTGTGATATTCATAGGTTGTTGGTTAATTATGGATGAATTTTGTGCCTGACTGGAAGTCCAGCTTAATATAGAACAAAGTATCCAACAGTGGCCTACTTCCTTATGTTTGACACATATGTATCAGTGTGCCGAAACAGTGGGTCAGTAGGATTCATACAATTTTGTTTGGACACTATGTACATCCATTTGAGTATATACGATTGAGATATATCTTTCCAACTATTGTCAAACACATTTAGATACATTCAATAACCACTGTGGTACTAACCAGACAGTTTTACCAACTGAGTCAAAGGATACTGCAATTCCCTGATGTACTTCTGTATGGCTTCCAGGCGCTGTGGGGTAGTGGTGGTAGGTTGGTATGTAGGCACACTCGGCATTGGAATCTGTGGGACAGAGCATCCAAACAACTGCCTCATCCTTGTACAATCCCAACAGTCATTGCAACTCGAGAGTGTCGTGTCATGTGACCACGGTGCTATTTCTGCATGCAAGAGCATTCTTATTGCTCTTTGGTGCCTAAAACATCCGTGGCGTGCAAATGCTCCGTGCAGGGCAGAATAGAAAAAAACATGCATTGTGTTTTTTCCCTCTGAACACATAGGTGTAAATTGGTTTTTCACCTCGTGTGAGCTTCACCCGCATAGTGTGACTACATACTACAACCTACACATCAGACATATCAGACACCTTACCTTGGGAAGGTCAGTGGCACCCCGGATCTCCTTCCCCAAAGCTTCTCCATTGGGGTGTATTCGAGCCACATGGCGCCACATCCTCTCCCATGTCTCCTCGTCCACTGGGAGGCCTCCTCTGTTCACGTAGAAGGGCACCCCTCCATCCCTCAACTCTTCTTCGCCTTCCTCCTCCTGCTCCTCGTCTCTCTGCTCCACTGAGCCCACGATGGGCCTCAGCATCCCTCCTCCTCCACCAGGAAGCCAAGGCACAGAAACGTCCAGATTGACGCCTTGAACCTTTCACTGGTTAATCTGCTTGCAGGTTTAAGTAGGTTTCCACAACAGATGGCCAGCTCATGACATCAAGCAGAGTGTGCCTCAATTATAAAAATAAAAACTAAAAAAAAAGTCAATGGGAGTCTTAAATGTAAGGGTGATCTACTGTAATGAAAACTCAGCCTCGTAGTTGGAGCACCAATGATTTCCCCCGGTGAAGTATTACAAAATAATCCTTTTTGGAATAAAGAACGACTTTGCTGTAACTATTCAGCTCTTTGGTCAAATCTAGTAGACTGTCGTCCATCCAATAATCACACGATCATATAAATAAATACATTAAGACAGTAAGGCAATTTAGCCGTTAAGACGTGTCGCCTTTTTTATTGACGATACTGTGAAAGTTCAACATTAAGCATTGGCCGTTACAAGCCGGCCAATGTAACGCCACCGCAGCCTGTAAGAGGATTGACTCTGCAGACAACAAAGTATTAGAAATGACTAATTCCCTGTACCGTTAGAGGTCATTCACAGCCCAGATATGCAGCTAAATCTGTGCTGCCGGACAATCCCATCACCTCGACACTCCTCGTGCGTCCACTGCATCTCCGTTTCACCAAATGATCGCCTTCAGTCAGTTCATTGTTCATGCAGATGCTCCTGGGTTCAGTGGTTGCGGGTTGGGTTCGCTTCCAACGAGCCGCTCAGACACTCCCAGACCCCCGTCTACTGCGCATGCGCGGTACTGAGCGGATGATCTCAGCCGTCACAAATGCTGCATTTAGGTGCTCCCGGTAAAGCGTTAATCTGAGACCCGCTTTTGTCAGTTATT
This sequence comes from Taurulus bubalis, assembly GCF_910589615.1. Classification (NCBI taxonomy): domain Eukaryota; kingdom Metazoa; phylum Chordata; class Actinopteri; order Perciformes; family Cottidae; genus Taurulus; species Taurulus bubalis. Next base: position 4,780,172 of record NC_136589.1, on the reverse strand, counting down.
CACATATTTAGGTGCTTTTTTTGGCTGTTAACAGTCACGGTGAAGTGTTTGGTGCTGCCGTGGACGGATGACTTAAAGTAAATGCACTATTTATTTAAAATAAAATAAAAACTATAAAAAGGTAATAAAAAAAGCACATCCGGCAATCCAGCATGGTCTGGTCATGTCAAAGTTACTGGTTTATTTGTCATTAATTATTCATTAAAATAACTACAATTAGTTATTTTTAATAGTAATAATAATAATTTGCATTACCTCCTCCCTGTACTTTCATTGTTGGAAAGCCTGCAATTTAATGTGAATATCATAGACTAAAGCCTAGATTAATACTTTTCCTTAGGTACAAGTCACCAGATGGAGAACCATGTCTGAATAGGTAATACACAGGCACACATGTAGCAGTGTGCCATTAGGGCCTAGGGGCCTCATAGGCTGTAAACAAACGCATGTAACTGTGAGTCGTCCGGGCCTAATGGTAATGGGGCTCGGTGCATTTTACAATAAGAAAGAGCCCCCTGTTTGTTGGTGGTGTGTTTTTACGACTTTGCACTCCAAATGACTGCAAACAGCACACACACACACACACACACACATCCCACGCGCTGCGGAACAAAGCAGGGTTTATATATACATTTCTCTGCAATATCTATCTTTTATACAGAGGTACACCCCCTTTAGCCTGCGGGCCACTGTTGCATGTTTAAAGCAAGTCAAAATGACATGCTTGGCCCCTGACGGTCACATGTGTCTGATGCAGAGGGGCACTTGCTTTGTGCAACAGAGTGTGTGTGGAGATACACACCGGCCGAGAGCAAGATCTTCCCCACGTCCATCCCTGTGAGTTAAGGTAAGTCTCCACGGCTACACACACACACTGATATTAAGACACATGCCTTACCTAGACACACATTGGCTTAGATAAGGAGAGAAATAATACTGGGAGACTCCTGGGTTGATCTCTTTGTCTACAGGCAAGGAGAGATTCATAGCCGTTAAATCTCCTTGCAGGGTTCGTCACAAATTATCAATGCGAACGGGAAAAGAGGGATTCTTCCCTTTTCCCTCCCTGCCACTCCGCGAGCGAGAGGGGGGTGGAGGGGGTCACTCATCAGGCCCGAACGGGTTAACTCCTGTAGGGGGATCTTGATCTCAAATCAATAAATAAATAGCCTTGTAGGAAAAAAGAAAAATATATCTTCTGTAATTAAATAAAAGACCTCAAAACATTCATGAACACCAAAGCAACTGCGTAAAAATATGGACCTGAAATGACCTTTGTATCTTTCCCATAGTAAATTAGCATCATTGCTCATGTAACAAACATGCCTCTACATATGTGTTGAGAAAAACTGGAGATCAAAGATGTAGACATTGGATCAGTCGATTTATTCTTGTAACAAAAAATGTCATTTAGAAAAAACAAAATGAGTAATTTGCTGTTCCATCAAACACAGCCCATCCTCACCAAATCAAACCTCACACTATTTTCGATGGACATAAAAGGAAAGTCATAATAAACAGGAAACTTTGTCTATTTACAGGTCTAGCACAGTTGTAGAAATGTTAAAACCTTGGCGCACCATAGTCATCAGGCATCCGTTCAATATTGTACCTGGATGAAAAACAAACAAACAGATACAATCAGTTTAACTGTGTTTTTGATGAAGGAGTCCAGAATAACAATGGTATGCAAAAGAAAAAAGGCACACAGATGAAAGCTGCCATGCATTTAAAGCAAAAGTTGCTACCTGTGGTTTGAGATGTACATGATGGGTACGCCGGGGATCTTCCTGATTCTTCGCTTCAGATCTCTGTCCACAGTGGCCAGGATGTAACACTTGTGCTGTGGACATATATGTATGCTCTTGATATAACTGAAGTGCCAAAACGTAACATGCCATATATTTATCCACTATAATGATATAACGACTTGTTTTAAATAGTATAAATTACACCTGTGCCTTTTCTGCTATTTCAAGCCAAAATGACTGGTCTAGTGAAAAAAGACCATTACTTGTCCACACTGCTAATTTACACAGGTGGTGAAGATTCGCCATGTGAGGTGACTAGAGGAGGTGAGTGACAGTCACCATGGTTACTCCTATGCTCCAGTGAGCTCTGATACTTGCATCGGACGGCTGTTTACAGTTTGTCTGTGTACAGGTACAGTATGCTGTATCTGTCAATGTGGAACTAAACACTTAATGAAAACTAATGTTGTACTCTGAGATGTGCACCGCATTAAAGGATTACTGAAAACTATTGAAGCTCTGTTCTGCATGTTCTTTAACGCTAATTGATTATTTCATCAGCTGCTCCACAGCTGACCACGGGTGCCGGTAGACAGCGCTGATAAAAATGTGAAGCGAAATTTGATTTGAGGTTCAAGTTGGTTCTTTCCCACAGACAGCTGCATTGTCGTATACCTACAGTATTTGCTTATTATTAATAATCAGGTTTATAATTCCGTTCTCATTTCATCAATGGTTAGTCATAATGATAATAATAATAATTATACAAATAAATAATGTAATACCATGGCATTTTCTGAGACTGTTATCTTAATGTGAACATATCATAGCTTTAAAACCCCGATAGCAACAACTGAACATTATATTACCTGTGTTACCCTTTGGACTAAACAGTCATCGGCATATGTCCCCTTGTGTGTGCACGGCAACCGTTCAAACCGTGGATCCTTGGCTATCCTGCAAATACAAAACAAGCAAAATATGTAATTATAGGGTAACTTGTGAATTCATGAGTTCATACCCCAAGGGCAGTTATTTTTATATATATATATATATATATATATATACACACAGCAGCTTGTACCTGAGTGCGACTCTGTACTTCATCCCGAGCTTTTCGATCTCAGCCATCACACAGTCTGTGATACATGGGATACCTGGATTGGATAAAATTGCAGAAAAAAACTTAAATTAATATCTATACTGCATCAATTACATTGAGAAGATGGTTAAGATCATCATTAATATTTACTACTTGACAGCAGTCCTTACATTTTGCATACAGGCAGTCCATCATAGACTGAACAATGTCCAGTTTGGCCTTGATGGAGAAGTTGATGAAATTGGTGTCTATCAGAATGTGATACGGTGGACCAAGCTGAGTATTGTACTGGAAGAACAGGCACGACGGGTACTTTGTCCTGCAAAAAATGGTAACAGACAAATAGAAAAGAAATCAAGGAGCCACCCACTTCAAGTCTTTCATCGTGTTATTCAAACTGTTGTGTTGTAAACTTACACTTCTCTCTCCTTGAGCGCTGAGGGATCCCTCTTCTTTTTCTCCTTTTGTTTAGCCCGGTCTTTCTCTTTTCTACAAAGCAAACAAGGGGTTATAGTGGTCGCAATACTTCTGTAACTATCCAATGTTTTGTTTAGTTGAATTTGTATGCGAGACTTAACTGGATTAATATGAGGCACAGAGCTGAAGAATAAAATGGTTAAACTTACTGACTGATTTAAAAAGAGAGCAATTGAGAAAACGTACATTCTGTTATCCTTTAGACTTATCATTCTCTTCATTGCAGCAAACTTCTTTGTTTTCTGCTTCCCCTAGATTGCACAAAGCGACACAGAGAAATTCATTACGACCAACATAAAACAACCAATAGTTTTATAGCAGGAGAGAACACTGTTGAAACTCTCTAAAAATATGATACACATCAACGACCAAAGCTTCACGCTTAATCATTGAAAACACTAAACTAAACCTGACATTATTGAAGCTTTTCTTTCGGTAGGAATTCATCGTCTACTAACAGTAGTTAACGCTACACAAACAAACACTGAACGTATTAGCTAGCTAAACATCTAGCTAAACCTAGCTCAGGCTACATTCACGGTCGTAACGTTTTAAGGACAGCGATGCCATTTCAATTCCACTAATCTTGAGACCAAGATCTTTGCCCTGATAAATCAAAATTATACATGCAGACAAATACACGATTCCTTTCAGTAGCTGGTGTTGGAAGTGTAACGTTAGTTCAATTAAGTTAAAATGACTGTGCGGTAGGCGCTAGGCTAGCTCATTTAGCTCGTGGTTTGCCTGCTAAAAAGCTTCAACGCCAAATGAATAATACACACAATAACTCAAAAGGGACGTCAATTATCCAGACAGTCGCGGGGTAACGCAGTTAAAGATTACATACCATGATTTATATTTGAGCTCACAGATCTGAGTGGAACCTTCTCCTTTCCCCCCTCGTGTACTGTATAGACACGATTAAGTGTGACGTAATCAAACAGCGACACGTTTTCTGCGCATTTTCCGGCTGCTAAGCTAACGGTCAACAGACGAAGGTAGAAGCAGTGTTTAATATAATATATTATTGTTTTTTTTACACTCGCAATTTCGGTTTGTTTTTGCTGTGCAATCTCGAGCGGTGTCTTGTGACCGTGTCGTGTTGCGCGTCTTGATAACCGCCGTGGGGGTCGGCGACAAGCTTGTTGAAATGTCGCTGACATTGTTGGCTAACTTGGCTGCTAGCATTGTGCTCCGGTTGGCTGGTGACTGTAGCTGTGGCGGTTGGTCGGTACGATGCTAACGGTTGGTAACATTCGCCTCCAGCTTTACTCAGCGAGCCAGGTGACAATAGAGAGAATATATGATGTGTCCGTCCGCGGGGTTTATGTTCCGCAGCCGGTGTGTTGTGGTTTTTAAAAACGTCATCCAAGCGACACTCCGGTAAAGTTCCCCAAAGCTGACCTTTGTGGTCGCTCATTTAATTAGCTTTGTGGTTGTTTATAACGGTGGACGACATTTAGAAACGCTGTGACACATGAGCTCCCACGTAGAGACGGTGCATCATTCCGTCCCATCGCCATCCTCTGGACTGCTGGGCGGATTGGATTAAGACTGTAATTAGATTTTAACTGGCTTCTTTGACTTTTGATAGTTGGTTTGAACAGAGGCTGGTGAGAGTTGTGTGTCCATTCTTTCGCCAAGTTGTTCATGCATATTTCAGTGCTGTTGATTACATGTAATGCTATTCTTCCAACAGCCATCACTTATCCAAGGTGACACTTGAATATCCATGTTTTCTTGACAAAGGGGTTTATTGCGAAGCTCCTCCTTTGCGTGCTAATGTCCTAATGTTGACCCAATGTTCCTCTTTTAAATGCATTTGTTGAAATTGAAGCATTTTGTTATTTATTTTGGTCTGCTCGTTTTCCACCTAAGCAGTTTCTCTCCAATTGTAGGAAACTCGACTTGCCCCCTGGTGAGTGGCAGCTTTTCTTTGAGCACTGAGGGTCTGAGTGAAGGCTGAAAGATGGTCTGATGGACCGCCGCTTCTTCCTGACCTTCCTCTTCTGCTCTGTGTCGTGGATCTTCTTCTGGGAAGTGCGCTGGAAGAAAGGAAAAGAGAGTCAGATTGAGGAATGGCTCCAAGGACATAGCCTCTCTCAATACAGGCACCTCTTTGAAGGTCAGTGTCTTACAGACCTCTTCATTTGGGGATGTACATGGCTGGTAGCAGTTTGGTTGGTAGTCTGATCCTCGCTGAAGTAAGCAGTTGTAGCTTCAGTGACTTGCATAAGGACACTTCTCCTAGGCAGGTCTGAAACTTTCTGGTTTGGATGTTTTCCCCAACCATAAGTCTCATGTCTAACTTGACTTAAACCTGTTTAATGCAAGGCAATTGTGTTGCTTATTACAGAATTTGGTTTTGTCCGATTTTGGTTTTGTCTTTTTTAGGCTTATGAGATGCATGTGTGCATGGACAATCAGCCCAGGCTTAAATGTTTGTTATGCTAGACTTTCATCAGTATTTAAGCCTAAACTGGGGCATTACTGATGCTGATTTGTTGGCATGCATGTGATTGGGGATTTTAATGTGCTGTTCATGTGTCATCCAGATGTACAGACACTGGAGGAACTGAGTCTGAGTGTACTGAGCCGTCTGGAGGAGGTGGTGAAGGAACAACAGCGTTGGAGGGAAATTGCGAAGGCCCACATCCAGCTGCTGCGAGACTTTGCCTTCCAGGAGTGGCTTTGCTCCCAGAGCCTGGGGCACTATTATCATACGTAAGCAATATAAGGGCTTAACTTAAACATGAGTAGCTTTCCTTTTTTGGAAACAATTTTTTGTTTGCTTGTCATGAATGTTTGTTTTTCTCGGTGTGTGTGTGTCTTGAACTGGTTATGTGGTCATGTTTATGCCAGTTAACACAGGCTATATTTACACATGTCCACTTGAGGGCAGCCTCTCCATTCATGGCTGGCTGAGTTTGCTGACTCTGAGCTGTGGAGGCTGCAGTGTTTCAGAGGGTCACTGCAGTAAAAAGTATTCTTTAGAGACTGTTTGTGTGAGACCCTGCAGCAATGCAGGTGTTTATGTATGTGCGTTGGGCGCTCGCTATTGATGCAGCTAGAACCGGCTGTGATAAGTAGTTGTTGCGTTATAGAAATGCTGCCTCAGTCAACAAGGTCAACTGTGTTTCTGAAACACAGTCATAACATCGTCATCACGTGTCTCAGGAAAACAGTCTGATATTAGTAAAGGGACACTGTCACATTTCTGAAGGTTATGTCTCTCCTGCTATTGCTCCCTCCCGTTGCTGGACTTTAAACCTTTATTAATGACACAATTATGTCTTCATTCAGTGACGAACTGTGTATTAACATAAAATGACCATTAGATTAGATATTCCTTTATTAGTCCCGCAATGGGGAAATGTCACACTCATTTCTTGGCTAAAATAAACTGTGAATAGGGATTGGTTGCAGATTCACATATGCCTCGCATTACTTCTCAGATAAAATGTGTAATTATGAATAAGATGATAAAATAGATACAGTTCTATTAAAAAAAAATGAGATCCTTTTTTTATCATTACCAGAGTAATCAATTAAAAACACAGTGTAGATAAGCAACCAAGCCACACACTATGAACTGGACGGTTGAACAGCGTGCTGGTAAAGTCACATGTATCGATATACAGATAGTAGCTTCGCAACGCAAGATTATGTTTTTTTTTTATTGGTTACAAACATTTATCTGCTAAGATAAGCATTTTTTTTTTGCTGTGTTTATCGGGACATTTCCAATCCTTTGGAAGGGCTTGGTGGAACACGCCACATCGTCTCGCTACACTCTGTTGACATAACTGACGAGTTGAGCTGATAACATTGATGTTACTCTTGTAAAGAGTTTTCTATGTGGGAAAACCAGTTGTCTGCAGTCAATATAGGTGAAGTTAGCAGTCATGTTAGAGTTCTATTTATAAAGGCTGTACTTAAGGTTAAAAGTAATTAAACTTATATGTCACTTCACATACTTTCACTTTTGTTTTCCTCTGCAGACTAAAGAACTTGCATTGTATGAATCTGGATGATCTGGCTCAGTTTGACAGTCAGCTGCAGCTGTCTCTAGCTGGCTGGGGATACTACTACGAAGACTACATTAAGTTGTCAACAGGCATCAAGATCCTCCAGAACTCCAGGAGGAGTCGTGACCAGGACTACGAGATCCGGCTGGTGCACAGCCTTGCTGTGAGGCGTCTGAATGAGAAGTGGACAATCGGTGAGATCCTGATCATTTTCTGCCTTGCACTGTTTTTAGTTTGGGTTGCTTTCCACAGCTGCAGATAATTAAAAGGCATTTTGATTTAAGATGTAAACATAAGATGGATTGGACCATTGCTAAGTGTTGTCCCAAGTGTTGTTACTACAAGAGTCGCATATCATTTGAACGTAGCTTATGAGAAGTTCAGTGTTGCATCATCTCTGTGTACAGCCCAACATCAGTTTGTCTTTTTCTCTCACTAAACCACGGTATTCCTTCACATTGAGGATAAATGTAGGGTTGTATGAAACAATTTTTTTGTTCTCACTTTATAGCATTGTTTTTACTTTGTGTGTTACATTGGTAGTCTTGCTTAGGGCATGGATTTAAACATGCATATCACCATATTTCAAAACCGCCCACTTGAATTACACCATTTCCTGGACTTTGTGTCGATTCATTTGACACAGGATACCATGTAAAATATAGTGGTGCTGATGTCCATCCTGAGGTTATGTATTTACAAAGTTAAACCATACAGATTTAACCAGCAGGCTCAGAGCAGGAACTGTGTATCGTCTTAATTTTATTTATTTATTGGTACAATGTGCAATTGTCTTTTCAGCTGGAGCTCTCATATTTGGCTGTGCTGTGGCGCTGTGCTTCTTGATAAGGGACCTCATGTTTTACGTGATTGGTAAGTAGTGTTTTAGCGGTTTGTTCTGATTTGGCTGGCATGCTGGCACGTAACTCATTCTTTCAGTTTCTGCAAGCACCGTAAGGCGATACAACCGGTTTTACCAATTGCTTTAAAGTGTTTGTGTAGCCTAAGTATAGCCATAAACCTTAATCAAAATGTAAACTTTGTTTTTGTGATGAATCAACTTATTTCAAAAGCAAATAAATACCTTGCATGTATTGCCAACAACTTGCCTTCTGTGCTTCTCCCCTTCTTGCGACAGGTGGAATTACTGTTTCCATCATAGCGTTTGTCTTCACCATCAAGTTCCTGTGTGAGCTTGCAGCGAGGGTTGTCAGCTTCTTGCAGAATGAAGATCCAGGGCGACGCGGTGACCGCAGCATCTACGACTATGTCCGAGGAAACTACCTCGACCCACGTTCCTGCAAGGTGTCTTGGGATTGGAAGGAACCACAGGAAGTGGGGCAGACCATGAGCTTCAGAGTCCAGGTGATACTTGACTTTGAATGTGCCGAAGTTAAAGATGTGCTGTACCTCTTGGTTCTAGTCCAATTTACTTTCTAACAAGTGGCTTATGCATGCTGCAGTGTCAAGGATATTTGTTCGACGGAACTGAAACGTTCTTGTGTGGTCTCTTTTGTGCTTCTGTCTTAGCTGTTCTACAAGAATGGCCAGCCTTTTCCGGCCCACCGGCCTGTGGGGCTGAGGGTCAACATCACCCACATCGAATTGGCTCTGGAGATCCCTGTTACACAGGAGGTTCTGCAAGAACCAGAGTCCAATGTAGTAAAAGTTGCCTTCACTGTGCGCAAGGCCGGACGCTATGAGGTTGCTGTCAAGCTTGGTGGCCTCAATGTGGCCTACAGCCCTTATTACAAGATATTTCAGCCAGGTATTACTTCTGTCTGTGTTTTAGATCCAACTCGTATTTTTGCGGCATGTGATTATTGATTTGACAAGTTTGTTTTGCTGATGGTGCATTTTTCTGTTCTTTTATTCACTTCAGGTACAGTTGTCCCATCCAAAACCAAGATAGCCTACCATTTCTCCACCCTGGTTCTAACTAATGGCCAGCAGCACACTTTGCAGATTGAGCCCAGAGACGAGTATGGGAACCCCACCAGTAACTCCACATCTCTCACAGATGAAGCCAACTACAGTGTCCATGTGCACTCTGTAAGGGAGCAAACCCCTTTTCTATTATCCAGTTAATTGTAATTTGAAGATTTATTTTGTGATTATGATTATACAAATGAAAGCCAGCGTTTTGTTTCACCTTTCCGCTCCCAAATTGCACAGTCCACGAGCTTTACAGTGTAGCAGAACAGGCTCTGGGCTGGCATTAAGTTTGAGTTTTCCTGTTCTCGCAGCTGGGCATGGTGGATGATGACAGTCTGGAGGAGTACTACAGTAAGTCAGTGAAACTCAATAAGCAGCAGTGCCAGGTTCTGCTGAGACTGACTCTGAGGAAGACGGGCTGTTTCAGGGCCCGCATCTCCTACACGGACCAGCCGCTCAGCAACGGGGAATTTGACATTATTGTTCTCAGTGGTGAGCGGCCTATACATGCAGAAGGAAAACACACCACTATTTAGCCTGATAGCTTGTTTTTCAAAGCCTAATACGCATGCTCTCATTGCCTATTACAGAGAATGAGAAGACCTGTGTGGAGAAGAATGTGTCCACTCCAGGCATAAGCATCTACTTCGAGGCATACCTTTACAGCAATGGGAACTACAGTTCTTCATGGCAGTTACCAGCCTCCTCTTTACTGGCTCCCCAGAGGAGGCCCTCCATGGGAGAAGAGGAGGATGAGCACGACTCTCCTGTGGAGGGACAACCTGAGAAGGTCAAGAAACCAAAAAAGGTCTACTGCTACATATCGCCAAAGGTAAGTGGCCAGCGTAAAATGGAATGTTTGTGACCACAAGGAAGTAAGAAATGCTGTACTTGAGACAGTAGAACTCAAGACACGTTCATGTAAGGTGATGCTGACTTGGACTTTTACGCCAAACAGCAATTATCCGTGAAGGAGTTCTACCTGAAAATTATCCCATGGCGCCTTTTCACCTTTCGAGTATGTCCAGGAACGAAGGTAAGCAGATGTCCTATCAGAAATCCTGGAGAACTGGCCACTTTGATTGTTTTTTGGGAATCTCACCGTAATCTTCGGCTCTCTTTTCAGTTCACCTATCATGGCCCTGACCCGGTTCACAAGTACCTAACTCTAGTGGTGGATGATGGGATACAGCCTCCTGTGGAGCTCAGCTGCAAAGACAGGAACATCATGGCTGCCACATTCATTCGCTTCCTGCACAAGAACATTGGTTTGTTTCAGTCTTGAGCTGCACTTTGTAAATGCGGTCTTTTGGGGGCGACTGTAGCAGTAATTTGATGGTATTGTCCACAGGTGGCTCTGAAACGTTCCAAGACAAGGTGAACTTCTTTCAACGTGAACTCAGGCACATCCACTCCAAGAGACCTCGCACCAAGACCTGCCTAAAAATCACTCGACACTCCATTCTGGACTCGGTGAATGCTGCTTTACTGCACTATAACTCTGCATTATGAAAACAGCCATGTAATCCTGATGATTTTGACTCTCATTTGTCTGTCCCTCTTGCTGCTGCTCAGTCCCTGAAGGCGACGAAAAACTTCTCAGTGTCAGACTGGAGTAAGAACTTTGAGGTCGTCTTTCATGATGAGGAAGGTAAACGACACATCTGAATGTAGTTGCGGAAGCTTCATGGTGTCTTCAGTGTGAGTGTGTGTTAAGTCCATGAGTTTTAATTCAGTATTGAATTGCAGCTCTGGACTGGGGAGGGCCTCGCAGGGAGTGGTTTGAGCTGGTCTGTAAGACCCTCTTTGACACCTCCAACGAACTGTTCACCCGCTTCAGTGACAACAACCAGGGCCTGGTGAGTTAGTCTATGTGCCTCCTTCCACATGTAAAACCACTTATCTTATCCTATGAAAAAATAAGAGTGCATTCAACTCTATTTTACAGGTGCACCCGAACGCTGAGCGGCCACCCTACCTGCGTCTCAAGATGTACGAGTTTGCAGGCCGCGTCGTAGGGAAGTGCTTGTATGAGTCAGCTCTCGGTGGGGCCTACAAACAGCTGGTCCGAGCTCGCTTCACACGCTCCTTCTTGGCCCAGATCATTGGCCTCAGGATGAACTACAAGGTATGGAACACGGTACATTCCCACAGAAAATATGTTTTCCTCGGACGTTGGAAGGTTTTCATTGTTTACGCTATGTTGTCAGCTGGTCTGTCTCATCAACTTCTCAACATTCCTCACGAAGCCAATAAACCTGATTTGTTTCTCGGCATGATTTATTTGATGGAAAAACGTGTTTTGCTATTTATCCAACGTAAGGTTTCAAAGCTGAGAACTAAAGTCGACCCAATCATGTTTTTATCCTTCCATCAAGATGACGAAATGCCCTGTTTATTTAAAAACGCCATTTTCCTGTGTTTTCATTTTATTTTCCACACACAGTACTTTGAGACGGATGACCAGGAGTTCTACAAAACTAAAGTCTGCTTCATCCTAAACAATGACGTGAGTGAAATGGATTTGGTGTTTGCCGAGGAGAAGTACAGCAAGTCGGGACAGCTGGAGAAGGTGAGGCAACACTTTGGAAATGAACCTCCCCCTTTTCCCTGATGTCATTTCACAGGAGATAGGAGCAATAAACCAAACAAAAGAAACCATATTGCTCTTTTGGCAAGCGTTTTTCTTCAAAACAGGGAGTTGTGAGTTTATATAAAGGTGGAGGAGCAGAGTTTGATGCTTTGTTGCTTGTTATAAATTGCCACACAATAACTGGCTGAGTAACTTCCCATGTCGAGTTTGACCTACTTCTTTTTATTTAGATGCATATATATTGCTCCAAACTGTTAAATATGTGGCCATTAATGCTAATGCTGTCAAGTGTGTGACATCAATCACACAATCCTGTTTCTCCCATCTGGCCTCTTGTCAAAGAGCAACACTTGTGCTGTTTTGCTCTTTTACGAATGCTCTTTGGCGTTTATATTGTGCCTCATGTTCTCTTGCAGGTGGTGGAGCTAATATCAGGGGGATCTCAAATCTCTGTGAATAATGAAAACAAGATGCATTATCTCAACCTGCTGGCCCAGTACAGACTAGCCAGCCAGGTGAGAGATGAGGTGGAACACTTCCTGAAAGGTGAGGAAACTAGCACAGCTGCAGCCGGCCACTTGTTTTGCCAATTCCTCTAATTTGAGATCTCCGGTAATGTGCGCGTAATTAGTGTAATTTCCTGTTCAACTGCAGGCTTGAACGAACTGGTTCCAGAAAACCTGCTGGCCATATTTGATGAGAATGAGTTGGAGGTATGTGTGATGAATACAATAAAATCCAGTGGATCTGTAAAGCACTGCTGGGTAATAGTTATTTGTTTTCCTTTTAATCTCTTCAGCTGTTGATGTGTGGCACCGGTGATATAAACGTGCAGGACTTCAAGGCCCATGCTGTGATTGTTGGAGGATCGTGGCACTTCAGAGAGAAAGTATGTCCCGGGAACGGTTTCTCCATTTTCTTCCAACAGCAGGCCGGCGATTTAAATTGTCTGAGTATTGTCGATGTTCTGTCTCGACAGGTGATGAAGTGGTTCTGGGCCGTGGTGTCCAGCTTCACCCAGGAGGAGTTGGCGCGTCTGCTACAGTTCACCACCGGCTCCTCTCAGCTGCCCCCCGGGGGATTCAACACCCTCTGCCCCTCCTTCCAGATCATCGCTGCCCCGACACACAGCACCTTGCCCACTGCACACACGTGGTGAGTAGGAAGACACCGGCAGGTTTACGTAAAGGAGGCGGCTTGAGGCTTCAGGGATGGCAATGTCGGTCTGTTTGATTGCGTTCTCCATCCAGACTGATCTCAACAACTACTTTAATGGAAGTTTTCACAGACATGTATGGTCCTCAGAGGATGAAATATACTGATTTAGGTGATGGGCAACTTTTCATCCAGCCCCACCAGCTCGTTTTCATGTTTATGGTGGAATATCTTAACATTGACCGGATGATGGATTGGCACAAACATTCATGAAGAAACTCATGGTTCTAAGATGATGAACCCCTGACTTTTCTCTAACGTCATTATCAACTCAAAATGTTAAGCGTGGCCAGTTACCTTAATTGCATCTCTCTCTCTCTCTCTCTCCACTAGAGGCATAGAGGTCCAAAAGAATAATTAAAAATGTTTTATTTCGGCCACAGATGAATCATTACTCAGGCTAGGAAATATTTACAAGAAGGTTATTGTTCTTCATTTGATTCATTAATAGAAAAGTTTTAGAATATCACCATATTTTGTATTTTTAGATCTAGAAATGTTCCAGAAAATGCTTTATTGGGATCTAAACGTTGGCTTTCTCTCTGTTGTCCATTATCTATCTAGTTTTAACCAGCTGTGCCTCCCCACGTATGACTCCTATGAGGAACTGCACAAGATGTTGAAGCTGGCCATCAGTGAGGGCAGCGAGGGCTTCGGCATGCTCTGACTCTCCCATCACTGGCACTGTGTTCCACTTGTTCAGGAGGAGACCAGCACTGCCCGCTCCAGTGCACCGGTTTCCTGCATTCATCTGCGTTTAACAGTGGGCTTCCTGGCAGAGAATCACCCAGACTCCATATAGATACTCTCTCAGGATGAGAGGGCATTACAGGAAGTCCCAGAAGACGGTCCTGAAACTGGAACTCAACATATGAACTCTAGTGCTACTGTTTGTATATAAGATATCTCGCTTTTGTAAAAAAAAAAGGAAACCAGGAACAGCTGGAAGAAGGTGAGGTTTGGGCTAGTTGTATTTCTTAATGCTCAAGTTTGCTTAGTTTTATATGTTTGAAAGACATGTTATGCTAGAGCAAAGGCCGTGAGTATTACTTTATAACTGCTTCTTTTGCATTTTGCAAACTGAGGAACACTTAAGTGCAACAGCGGCCTCCATGTGATGTGGGCGACATGTACAGCACTTTGGCCTTAATCGATCAGGGACTGATGTGTGTTTGTAAATATATAATATCACTCTTTTATTCCAATACTTGTACATACTAGTGTGTATACATAGGTTTTCATCTTATTACCTTTTTGGTTTGACATTTAGGGAGAAGGGATTTCTTTATTGTTGCACGTTTAATGGATTCTTTTTTTTTTTTTTTTTCCTCAATGAAGGAGTGGGTTTTAAAAGAAGTCATTTCTATTGTTTATACATGTTTTTAACTTATTGCGTCTTAAAAACCATATTTGTGTTCACCCATACTGTTGAAACTATGTTTGTCTGGAGTTGTAAATGTTTTTGTTATGTTTTATAACCTGCCTTATTCATGCCCTTTGCATCTGAATGTATCCCGAGAGGTGCATAGCTGAGAGAAGCATAGTCGGCCATAGCAAGGCAAAGGTTTATAGCAGTTATTCGAGGACATGCAGAGGTCACTGTGGATGTTGGGGAGAGCCCATATATAACAAACATTTAGTTATGTATGCTGTCTCCTTTTCACGTTTACCTGTTATGGTTTACCTCAGACTCCTATGCCACCTATTCATTCATTCATTCATTCTTAAACACATATGGTGAAGCCTACTCATCCGGTCGGTTCATAGCTTCATAGCTGCCTCCTTCCTTTAGCCATATTACCCCACAGCTTCACTTAACTGAAGCATTATATCAGTGGAGATTATGTCCCAGTTTGTTTTTCGTCTACTATAAAACAATGTTGTTAGTGTTGTCAATATCCTGAGCCAACAGAGTTCTTTTTTTCCTCTCTTTTTTTTTGCTGTTCATAATTGTGTAACAATTTGTTTGCTGTCCCAGAGTTTACATGTTCAGTATCCATTTTGTACTATTGTATGCTGCCACTCATATAGTTTGTAGAACGTTTAGGTAAACTCATTGTTTAGATTCAGAATCAAAAAGTTAAAGGAGGATTCGTCTCAATAGTATTATGAACATTTGAATATGTTCACATTCCCCACAGAGCACTCTGGGTCCAGTTTCACTGCTCACATTCGTCTCAGCCGGCAGTAACAGCTCGACTGGGCCGCCGAGAGATTTCACTTCATTCTTGTCGACCGTAGTTGCAGCAAGTTGGGATTTTTTTCTCAACTCATCTTCCGCTTTGGATTTGATGAGCATTTGTGAGTGCTTTAGCTGAAAGGTTCAAAAGAGGATCTATGGCTTTGTGTTTATTTGGGTTGTGCAATGTTGACCTAATGTACTGAGAACGCTGGAAAAAGTGCTTATTAAAATGTTTCATGAAGGGTGTGTTTTCTGCACCAGTACTAATGGCTAATATCACATTCACTAGAAGTAAACCAAGTTTAAGCATTACACGAGTTCGCTGTTCCATTAGATATGTCCATTATAAACAAATATGAAGGAGGTCTGTCCTGTAGCTTTATGTTCTTGTTTAATGTTTTGATTTCCATGAGCATATGCTACTCCGTTTAATGTTCATTTTTTTTCTGGGTTAGATGACCTGAGTGACTTTTAGCACTGTAGATATTTGCCTCTGACTTTAAAGCTGGAATACTTTTTTCTTTCCTTTTTTTTAATGGCAAGCCTCTGCTGGTGATTTTCAGCACTGCAGGTCCTTTTGTTTATGGGAATAAAACAAATAATGGAATACATTCTTACCCCTTATCTTACTTTTTGTGCCTCGTGATCACACACAGCCTCCTTACACTTTCAAATTTAGACTTTGAGATAGTTTGTGGTCCTGAGCATGCAGACCAGTGAAACCTAAACTGGGGTCCAACAATGAAAAGACTTTGAGAGGGGACTAAAGGTGTACTGTATGTAGAAAATAAATGTATAGCTTGTGACGACTTAGCACTATTTTCTTACGTGGGACAAAATCTTTGAGTAAAAGACACATTTTTAAAAATGACCATTTGAATACATATAAAGAATCATCTAAACTAATGTGTTAAGGTTTCACTTCTTGGCCAGCAGATTGCATGTTTCAGCCACCAGGGGGCAGTGGCTCTACGCGTGACATTACCAGAGGATACTCGCTTCCTCCGCTGTCTTCTGGAGGGACAGCTCAGCTCAGCAGCAGTAAATGATGAGGAGCTTTCCTGTCTTCAGCTGACCCTCCACAATTTCAGTCTTCAACATTGCAGACGTTCTCATTTCCCCACGCACATACAATACATACCTCACGAACACACGAAAATAAACACGGTTCATTCAAACCTGCTGGTTTCACGGCAGCTGAAGGTCGAATCGGAATCAGTCTTTTGAGAGCTGTACTGTGTATAAAATGTGATAACACCGAACTAAAAAACAAGCTCCCTTTCCTCTGGCGCTCATGAAGACTAATGTGCCATGTTGGAGCGCTTGTCCCTCCCAAGAGAACCCGTGGGAGATCGCTCAACAACAATACTGTGCATTTTTGTAAATGCATCTGATGATGCTAATTCCCAGGGAAAACATGTTTCTCTGACAAATTTTCCATGTTCTATAAACATCTCCAGACCTGACTTGCAGCTCGGTTTTGGGGTTCGGGGGTTTCCAAGTTCCGGTGTGAGCCAACCAAAGAATTTAGTTGATCGAAAACACAGTGCCTCATTGCTCATCTCTGAGTCAGACACCCTGCCTCCGAGGAGACGTCCATCAGCTCCTCTGATCAAAGGTAGTCCTCAGACAGTAATTCACAGGGCAGAGAACACAAGCGTGGCACGCTTTAAGTATCTTCAGATCCTGACCGCTCTCCCTCCTTCCTGCTGAACAGCCATGGGTTCCCATTCCAACATGCAGGTCATCATTACCTGATTGGACGTCACTGATTAACTGCCAACTGGATTGGCTGCAGGTATTCATCATCTGCGATGATTTGGCTGATTTGGGAGCCAATCTTAATCAGCGTTGTTGAAGGACAGGAGAGCATCGCTCCAGCAGCAGGCCTGGCCTGACGTTTTCCCAGGACGTTTACCCTTCGCTGTGCAGTGTTCTGACTCCATCTATCATGTGAAAGGTCCTTAAGGCCTCAGTCCAAACACAGGCAACCATCAGGTTTTTGAGCGTGATCATGCTCAGAGCAGGAAAGAAGAGATCTCTTGCTTCTTTCACGAAAATGACTCTGACTGTCTGGCATTTTGGGGGAGGGGGGGACCCTACCAGGGTCTGTACTGGCTCCCTTTATGATTCTGCAGTCGATATTGTTGAGGATTATGGGGGAAAAGCGGCTGTGAGAAATGTGCATCACAGTGATGACATTGGGCTGGCGGCTAAGGACGGCAAAGGAATGTATGGATGGGATACCGCTGCTGATTAAAGAGAATTCCCCTCTCTTCTCTTGATATTTCACAGATTCTCTGTTGCTCCTATCAATCCTCTGTGATTTAAGTGCTGAGACCTGTCTCTCAACACCCGAGCCAGGATGCTGCAGGTCCACACTGAACATGTACAACTAGCAGCGCATAAATGAAAAAGGCCTCACATTCCTGGATCAGAAACAAGGACTGCCAACACATGTTCTGTTTTGAAAATGATATAAATGTCCATGCGTACAGCTGAGGTCAGACACAAGCAGAAGCTTACAGCCGCAAGCGGTCATGAAGAACTGCAAGCGTGGAGATTAAGTGTCCCCTAGCTGATGGCTGTCCATTGTTTTATATGAGAGAGGCTATTGATTCATGGGGTTAGTTATCCTGCTGGGGTTTGCAGCTGTTTTATATTCTGTGTGTTAGAAAACTCTTGTATTTCCTCTGTAAAAACAAGGCATCTAATGTAGTTCTTCAGAAACACCTCTGTGCCGCTCCGCCCTTGTTATCAGTAGGGATGGCAATCTAAAATCTGTCGACCCTTTTGATCCGGACTGACATACGTGAATGTACAGGTATTCACGGCCCCAAGAGGATGAGTCCTAATGGATGTTGTGATTCCTTGACTGTTCCTGTAGCGCCACAAAGAGATTTTGCGTGAAATGTGTCAGCAACGAAAACACATGTGTCCCTTCAAGTTTGATCAAGTGCCATCAACCTTTTAATTTGTCCAATACTGTGGTTTATGAACAAATACCTACAAAACTAATGACAATCATATCAGTCTCTGATGTGCTACATTGAAATAGCTGAAAATGAAGACAGTAGTATGCTGAGCATTTATCTCAAAGCTTGTTCCTGTATGTACGGCCTCACAGGACCGTGGGCCTGGAGACTGGCTGTAGACTCTTCTCTGCCCGTCTCCTCATATCCATGTCAAATTGTCCCTTTAACTGTACATGCATGTAAAATGCTTCATATAGGTCCTGAACCACAGAGAAGAACAGCATGGTTTACAAGACATTCTTCTAATGTGATGAAAAGCTGCATAGCTATGGTGTAGACTAGAGTCTCAAGGTCAGCACCAAAGTCACTGTCATTAATCCTGACTTCCACAGTAATAGGAATAGAAAAATAAGCCAGACTTGATGGAATGCTTGCCACCCGAAATGGTCTTGAGTGTGTCAAAGCCTGGCAAACACTGGCCAGTAGAGCCTGGCATTGGCCCCCTTTCCAACCACAGCTACTGGAAGCCAGTAGAGCTTCAGGCCACTGGGTTGATCCTGAACACTGAAAGTCTCCAAGATGGTCCTGCTCAGCCGAGCGGTCACATTTGACTGAGTCAGGATGCTGCGTTTGTGGCATTGCCCGGCCTGAAATAAACTGAAATGTACAGATTCTAAAGAGTGTATCTCTAAATTTAAAATAACTTTGCGTTACATTTCAATTTAAAAATAGATTTTTCACAAGCGTGAGGTTTATGTTACAGTCCTGCTGCGCCTGAACCTAATAAAGTAGCTGGACTTAGAGTATCCAAGAGCAACTGCACTGCACCTATGGTTCCATATTTGTGAATGAGCCACCGTATTGGTCTGTGGTTTTGGGCCACACCACAGCAATGTGGAAGTTAGTCATCTTTTCAGCGAAGAGTCCTCCCAGAGTTTGTCAACTCTAACTTTCTCCACTTAGAGGATGAGGTTTTCAACGACTTTCACTGACCACAGCCGTACAACCTCAACAATAGCCACATCTGGCCTGCACATTTGCCATTTCCTATTGTGTACAGATCAGCTTACAGTGTGTTTACAGTGCAGAGCCACATATCACCTCCACCTTCACTGTGCCATGAAGTCCAATTTGTTGAAAGGAAAACCATTTGACAGCAGCATCAAAGACGGGATGTTAATAGGATTTTGCATTTGCGTACGTTTTGCTTGGCTGAGAGAAGAAGTGTGTGAGAGTCTGGACACGTCACGGTATACACACTGTTGAATTTACTCGAGGGGAACTGCCTGAAACCAGGGAGTTAGAGATGTCTATGAAAAAGAAGAGAGGTAAGCACACCTGCTGGAAACTGCTGTTTGAGGGAAGCGTCTTCCAGTCCGATCTCTGCCAAGTCATCCTGAATACTAGGGATGGTCGGCAGAGGAGGGACCACCCCGTTGAGGAACAGGCGGAGGCTCTGTTTGAACTGACAGGAAGATTGACCGCATCCTATCAGCCGCTGCTTCCAGGACGCGTCGCTCAGTTTAGATAATGGCAATCTGCCGCCTAAACCCTTTGAAAAAGAGACGTGTTTTTATTTCAGCTATGTTCTCATGAATAGCAGATTCACACGACTCCTCTGCACAGTCATTGCTGCATGTAGAATTTGGATTCAGTGTGTGTAATCACGAGGAACGCACAGCGTGATATTTTTCACAAATCCTTTCTCCTGCAGGTCCCCGTCCTCATAAAGTTATCAGGTTCCAGGTGCAAGGCAGCCTGCAGAGGACATGATGTAACTCATCCAGGCTCCCCTCTGCTTTCTGTGTTAGCATTGTGGGTCATGGCGGGAGTCCCTTCCTGTCTAAGGGTGTCAGCCACCCAACGGGATGATGAGGAAACCATCCAGGACACTCTGGGGAGGACGTTAAAGTGAGGACATGAGAGAGGCCACGGACATGGCAGAGAGTGTTTGCTTTGCTCCGGGTGTGAGCTATGCGAGGATCTGCCTGTATATTTTTCTTTTTATGGTGAATGGTGGAAACTAGGCTCTGCAGAGGAACCCCCCAGCAAGGGTCATCACACTGCTACACTAAGAATATCAGGGAGAAACATGTATTTTTAACTGTCCTTTAAGGCATGTGAGTTTAGAGACCTTTTGCTTCTTCTCATTTGCTGAACACATGACTTCACACGTCTGTTTACATGATAATATATGACTCATTCTCTTTGAGTCATTTCAAAGAAAAGAGGGTTGTGTTTTATGCTATGACTATGTGAAGTTAATGGGGGTCATTGTGAGCAAATTATCCAGAGATAAGAGTCATCTGGCGCTAACAAAACAAAGAATAATTGCAGTTTACCACAGACACATCAAAGTAAAGTGAAACAGAACAGAATGCAACAGACTCAGATTGAGACCCAAAAGGGTATTAAATGCCTGCATGAGGCCAGTCAAAGAAAATACATATTCCTGGGCTGATAGACAGATGATAGACATGCTGATTTACTTCATTGAGACACACCTGGAGAACAGGAAAGCAGGCACACCAGTGATACTGCCCACACAGCAAGCCTTGATAGTCCTTGTATCTTCAGTCATTACTGTTATCATAATCAATCAAATTAGCTGTTAAGTGGTTGTGGTTGTGGAGGGGTGGGGGGCCCCCTCCAAATAAAGGAACGTAGTTCCTTTCCCAGCTTTACTCTTGTGAATTTGCCTGTTTCAATCCGTCCATTCCAGACCGCAACATTCAACATGTCAAAGCCAACCTGTTCTACAAGGACATCGACGTTTCATCAGATATACCCAGCATTGTCCACGGACTGTGGTTGGTTTCCATCCACTGGATTACTCTGTGATCTTGTTGCAGTCTTTAGAGAATGCAACAGCAAGATTTTTGTGGCAAAGTAAACATTACATCAGCAAAGAATTTGCCCAGAAAGACCTCTCCAAGGACGCTTTGCATGGAAATAAACTTCCAAGTAAATACAGTGTGTAACTCTTGAGTTTCCAGTCAGTTTATTATCGCATAAATATGAAAACCTTCCATTTTATGTCTTTTACTAAGCATTAAAATGACGCAATAAAGGTTGTTACGCAACTAGAGGAGTTCCTGGGTGTTTGTGACAAGGAGATTGAGCTATTTTCTGTTTAGGTTTGTGATTAACAGCCTCCAGGTTGTCTCCAGATGTGGCTTGGCCTCAGACACACACTGAGTACATTTTTTGATCAATTCCCCAATAACAGAGTGACCTATACGACACTATCCATCATAAGGGATGACGCAGTGATCTAATAAGTAGATCCGACTCCTCGCTGCAAACATGGAACCATTCTTTATGCTAAATGGTGGACAGATGGTTGGACCTTCTGCAAGCAATCACAGCCAATGATTACCAAACTTCTCATCACACACCATCAACTGGTGAGATGAAAACAATAGGGTGGTGGGAAACAGTAGGAGGAGGAATTCGACCATCGCGGCCTAATATCAGCCAGGCCTTTCTTTCTGTAGTGGCTGGTCCACAGAGGAGCCCTTTGTTGTTTTATTAGAACTGTTTAGGGAGGTTGGATCAATCTACTTACAACAAACAAAGGGTTGTTCACAACTATCAACTGCATTGTTCCATTCCTTTTTCCATTTGCCCATTTTTAAATCCCCTGCTGCCTTTTAGACAATTCCCAAACACGGAACCTGGTACAGAACAAGATGTGCAAGGATGCTAAGCTAAAATGTGCTCTGAAATCTATCTAAACCTCCCACGCAGTCTTATAATACAAGGCCCGTGATTGATTCCTCTTGGTTATCTTATCTCGGGGGCCAATGCAGGAAAGTAGAAACAGTTGAAGGACAATTTCTGACGTTATCACTTTGTTAACAGCGCTTGATAATTGTCACGTCTGTCATCATGTATTTTTCTATTCAGTTGTCAGACTGCTTTTATTCATTTTGTCATTTACCCCTTCCTTAGATAAACACTGTTCTGGACTGTGCCAAGACTGACTTGAGAGCACATATTACAGAAACAACACTGGATCCCTTATCATAGTCAATTCACTTCATAATGACAGAGTGAGAGTTCAACCTTCATATGCTCTTGTGTTTGCATGCTTCATTTCATAATATATTACTGGCGTCATGCATCTTAACATTTGTCAGAACAAACCAAAGCGCCCACTGTGGAAACCCTGTTCTTATCTTTGAATCTTTCGTATCTTTGTAATTTAGAGTTTTTTGGTGGCTGATATGTATAATACAGTTGAGTGTATATATCAGGTACAGTAGTCAAATGTATATTTAGCCACTCAAGTCACGTATTTCATTTCAAGTTGTGCTACTTATATTTCACTACATGAAGAAAATACTTCTTTGTGTGTGATTGAAGTTACGAGCTCGACTAGAAGCCAAGAATAAGTCTAGCAAACAACTTTTTCATACAGATTAAACAAACAGAACAGAATGTTTAAATTAATACAAACTAAATGTGCTAAAAGGCCTTCGAGTTGCTGCTTCCAGTCTTTGTGCTGAGCTGAGCTAATCAACTGTAACCATTTAAACACGAGAATAGTATCAACGTCTTAGCAAGAATGAAAATAATATAATTATTCTATATACCAACCTATTTAAGTTGTAGCATATGAAGCCCAATAGTTGAAAATGTTGCATTGATGCAGATTTAACTACCCAGAGTAAATTCATTTAGCCCAGCTACGACATCCTGCCTACATATTAATGCATCAGCAACAGTAATCCAATATGATAATATGTTGCTCACACGACTCTGCTGCATCATTGGCGCTTTTACTTTTTGTTCAGTATTTCTTGTAATAGGGTATTTTGAAATGATCATGTGGTTTATTTTACCAAAGAAGCTGATCTGTTTACTCCTTCCACCTCCGGGGTCGATAATATTATCTAGTTGCGGTTTACATCTCATGGCCTGCTGAGAAAATAACTCTCTTAGACGCCCTTGGGCAATTTATCCCTAACCCAGACTGTAGCTGCACTGAGCTGATGTGAATGTGCACAGCTGTGACGGCCGCTTTCACATCAATGAAATATTTAATTATAATATACATTGCTCGACCCATCAGTCTCGATTCAACGGCAATCCGGAAAACTCAGTATCTGATGCGTCTCACGCACTTCGCTCCCCGACCTGATGGTAAACGCTGTGCAGTGGGTGACCGTTGGGTCGTGGACGTAGATGCGTTGCTCATGATGCCATGTGAAATCACGAGGACCAGCAGGATAAGTAAACTCACCTCTTCTGGCACTTGAGGCTGTTTAGCAGCATGTCTGTCTGCGGGCTTATTAAAACTTGGCTCCCTAATGAACATTCGCCCTTGAAGCCCGCTGAGTGCTCAGTGCTGCTCAGGAGACGGGGCTCTGGACACACGGGGCCTCTCTTCCTGCTCCCTACGGAGCGCTCCAGTATAAAACTTAGCTGTACCGGCAGGCTGGGGTAGAGTCATATAAACACTTTTACATTACAGTGAACTGGAATGTTAACAAAAGACAGTCCACAGAATAAATTCATCCTACTCTGTGTTTTATTTTTTGCAGAAATTAATTTGAAAGCTGATGGGGAGAGCAGTTTTAACGGCTCCGCGACTGTTTTTGTTTAAACCTTTGTCATTGTCATCTTGTCATCTTTGCCTTTGGGTGATTCAAACCCCACTGCTGCGGTATGGGAGAGTGGGAGGAAAAGGCATGCTATGACTTCACACTCAACTGTGGACATGCCAGTTTCTGTGCGTGTGCGTTTGTGTGTGCGTGTACTCTGGACAAAACAGAGTGTGGTGTAGACTTGTAGACAGAGTTGCACAATAACACATCCAGCCCAACAGCTCCCTCAGGGGTGTGATTTAAGAACTCGACAGTGATGGTAAACATCCAGGAACTACTCCAAGGCCTACTTTGCAGACAAGGAAACCCCTTTCTGAATTATCAATCCGCCCATCTGTCCATCTATGACGAGAGCATCATCTATCTATTTCATTGAGCTCCTGTGGTGCTGGTACACCACAGTTTAAGTGACAAAATGTCAAAAGCAGTTCAAAGAGATTCCACACAAGTGTCATGATGAATGGGCCAATTTTCCCAAAACATCTGTCGGAGGCCTTGGCATCTGTCTGCCTGGGGGGCTCTTGCAGACAGAGAGGCTTCCTCCCTGAGCATCACACGCCTATTCTTCCCCGCAGTCCTGTCCCATAGATCCCATGGTCATAACAAGGTTTCATTGATGGCTGTCGTACCGGCTGGACTCAAGTTTGGTCTTTGTTATATGCTGCTGTTGGTGTTACCCTATTGACCCTCGCGCTGGAGGGAACCCCATCCAACACTGGTGACTGATAATTAGCAAAAGCCTGTGGCAGAAAACACTTTGAAGTCATCTCAGGTAATTGTTGTGTCATCCCCTCTTTCCTTGAAGCTTGCTCGCGTCAAGTGAACGTAGGTTACGGCGGGCCAAAGGTTTGTTCTGACTAAATGGACTATGGGGAAAAGGTTTAATGGATTGAAAAATAACAAATTTATCATGCTTAATAGGAAGCTATTCAGGTCAAATTGACCCCATGCGGGGGGTTAAATCGCATCATAACCTTCTGGTGCTCGACCTTCACTGTTAATTGGGGGCAATGAAGAAGATGTTTCATTCACCTAACTGTTGCTGAAGAGCACATGATTCTCTGCTCACAGCTAACCAAGCATGAGGATCGTCCAGCGGGACCAGCAGCCGTCAAATTCGAGCATTACATGAGGCTGAGCGCTTCATATAGGAAGAGGAACACTGCTTGAAAACACAACGGGCAATTAGTTTGTCCCAAACCACGGCACCATACCAAATTGATGTGCTGTCATGTCGGAGGCTGGAAGGCACGTGTCATCAGTGAGTCAACCAGCAAATGGGGTTTACATGCATCATCCATTCCCAGCAGCAAAGGTAAACAGACCTTAACCTTTATTACTCAACAGGCTGCAGTCTGATATAAAAACAACTGACAATTTCAGTCAATCTTTCCTTCATCCTGCGTGTGGTCGGGCTGTTAAATGGGAAGCCTAGGGGTGAAATGAATTTAAAAAAGGGCATTTAATTTACTTACAACATAATCAACATTACAAGCGGTTTTATTGATAGCTACTTGGTTAAAAATGTGTTGAAAAAGGAGAGACCGTCTGGAGGCAATTTAGCAATCAAGTGAGTGGAATCTAGCACTTTCTGTGTAAGTGTGAACAGTATTTTTACAAGCCCTGGTTAAAAATTAAAACCCATTTTAGAAGATCTGCATGATACTCAATAAAGTTAAGTCATAAAAACGTTGAAATCTGTGGTAAAACTTGGTAAAACTGGGAGTTTGTTTTCCAGTATAACCACAGTAGCTTCAGTAAATCCAGTTGCATGTCTGAAACACATCGTATTTAAATGGTTAACTACCGGAAAGTCATTGGCATTTTGGTGCCAGCCAGTTGGCATGAACTCAGAGGGGCCTGTCTCACCTTTGCCCTAATTTCTAAAACATCCCATCTAATATTGCCTCTGCATCACTAAAGTTGGGTTTTATGAAACTGTGTTGAATAGAGCCATCAGTTAGTACTTTTGGGAGATAAGTGTGTGAAGCAGTTTGTTTTCCCCGTGGTGGTTGGGAGAGGGGGGGTGGGGGTAGATAATTGGAGTAGATATCCATTTCTAACATCCCGGTAAAGCTACTAATGTGGAAAATGCTTGACCTTGATTTTCCATAGTCGGTTGGTCGAGACACCGTGAATGAGTGCTGAAGCTTCAGGACAAATAGCGGTCCAGCAGGCCTTGTGGCCAGGTCACAGCCTGGAGGACCAGAAGGAAGAGAGCCCACTGGGCCCTGGCCGGCGGCTAGAGGAGCTCTCTGAATCAAGTGTGATGGGCCAGGAAAATTGAAAGGGAGGGGAGAGAAAAAATGGGGAGAAGGAAAAAGAAAGCTCCGGGTGAAATGCCAGGATGATCTATCACACATACAATCCTCTCCCGCTGCTTTTTCTTTTGTCAATTATTCTAAGAGCCAAAGAAAACACGACGACTCAATACTCATAAATTTACAAGAATGCATTTTGCCAAGGGCACAATCTCCACCCCACAGTTATTTAGCTATTATGGCCTGTATTGATTCATGTTGTGATGGATTTCTGTGATTTTGAATGTTACATCTGGCTGGAAGGGCTCCATATTTTGTTTTCTGGAGAGTTATGGCAAGTTCCTATTTGACCTAATTGGCTACCAGCGTGATCCTCCCTCTGAGTCCTCTCCAGTGGCATCTATCATGCAGTAGCGTGACATCATGCTATGTATTGTGCATGGGAGACACTTTTAAATCAAACTTCAAGACACAGAAGGACCACATCACAAAATTCAAGGCCGAAGAGGTCGATTTAGAAAGCACTTACAGAATTGAGAAGTAGATTTTCTAACACATTAGTCAGGGCGTATTTCAACAACCTACCAAGGCTGCCATCGATAAAACAATTTGCATGTGATAAACAAAACCAGGAATTGTAATAAGGCCACAGGAATCTTCCTCTCTCAGTATGTCTGAATCAACTCCCTTGGTCCAACAAATTTCACTTTTTATTTACTGGGGAAGACGGTCGTGACCAGATTTCTTGGTTATAATGTGAAGCAGCTTCCTGGATCACATTTCAAATAACAGAGCTGGTTAACTTTTTGCTTATCTAGCCCCTTGATGGAAGCAGGAGGGCAGCATCTGCATTTCTGCTCAACTTTTTTTTGAATTCCTATCTCAGGAACCAGAGTCCACTCAAATATTCAGGGAGCAGAATTATTCAGGGTACCATCTCCATGAGAGTTCATGCACCAGCCCAGGGAATAACCTTGTCCACTACACAGTTTATTGCACTAGCAGAAAACACACAAATCTCTCCTCCGAGCCCCTGCTGGCTTACTGTAAACATCAAGGAACAAGACAAGACAATTTAGCCTGCATCAAGTCAGGTAGAAAACTCACAGAACCATGCTGATAACATTGGAGACTCCTTCAGTTCAACAACAAACCCTAAGACATAGGAAGATGAATTTAGTCTTTTCTGTTTCTCCAGGATGACCTCTGACATGAGGCTTGACTTCATTTGATGCAGTTGGCACCATGTTGGTTTTTCTATTGAGCCCATCTATATCCCAGACTGTGCTACAACGTATGATATAATGATTTCTGTACAAAAGCCAAAGCCGCTTGTCTTCTGGTGTGGCTTTTCAGAGGGGGCAGAAGGGTAATTTGTAAAAGGGAAGTACTTAATCCAATCTGTGTTACAGTTTTATTGCTGATTTCTTTTAGCACTGACATCCCAGGCAGCTTAAAGCCTTTGTTAATCTAACAACTCACACCCATAAACGAGTGAGCCGATCATTCAGCCATGAAGAATGCATGGTGGATGGATTGCCAGTGCTAGGATAGCTAATGGTGCTAAAATCTGTCGGACCTTGTTTCTGGATCGCTTCCCTATTTGAATGCTTGGATGGTGAATATTTTTGCTTCGTCTTCAATAATGTATAACAATGTTCTGCAAGGCTTACATGTACAGCATGGCTTTGAAGCACACACATTCAGTTCTCAGTTTTTTCCAAGTCAGCACTCGCAACGCCCATTTAAAAGAAAATGAGTATGAATATCAGTAGAAGTAGAAGTGCCTGTCTTAAATAACACCCATTTGACCTTCCTCTATTACCACACTGACAGCACTTCATTCATACAAGCTGGGAGAGACCCTGAAGTCCTTGGTCTAAGCACATTGCATGTTTCCTTCTCTATCTTCAACCATTTCCCTTTGTTGTGTGAATGCCTGTTTAATGTCCACTGCTCAATCTGCTATGAAGCCCGATGGAGGTCGTCTGTAACATTCCTTCAAAGGAAAAGATGTCATGTTCAATGAAAAAAAACTACATTAATAAAGCATATAATTTCAGCTTTTATGAAGCGCTTCTCTGCCAATTGAACCTCCCTTTTCCACCCCTCCCACCCCCAAAGTCCTCACGGAGGCCCAGTCTGAACAATGTTAGTATTATGTTAGCTGTTGGGCAAAGGGGAAGGAGAGCTGAGGGCTTTGATACAAATGGCAAAAGGTAGCTAGCGAAGTGATTGACGTTCCTTGTTGGTAGTCTCCATTGAAAGTCATCACAGAGACTGATTCACATAGATCACTTAAAATTCTGGAGGCGAGGCTAAGAATACTTTGTTGATACTTGCTCATAATGAGAGCCCTACATTCTGGGTGTAATGATACTGTTTGGCTTTCTAATGGGTACACTTGAACTCTGACCCTTCACTCGCTCAACGGTGACGAGGCAGTCACTTTCAACTGAATAGATGCAAATGTGTCTCAGTTGGGGTGTTCATGCTGACAGGTAAACGACTGGAGTTTTCATTAGAATCTATCAAACGTGTGTTCAGTAGCTTCATAACATTTGCCTGCAGTTATACACCGAAAACCATCAAGGAAATGGTGCAATTAAAAGCACTAAGTATCTGGATAGAAGTCAAATCCACCTTGAGCTTTCTTCGGCAAACAGACGCATGCATGCGAGTTGTTTGCGTCAGAGTAATCACAAGACTTGGAGATTGTTATTGTTACTTGACCCTGTGCTTTGTATGAAACTGTGCTCTGTAATGCAGTTATATTTCTGCTCTGCATTTGAAAGATGATAGGAGTGGCTTGGTTTGTCATGCCAGAGTTTTCAAAGGACTCTTTGTGTTGAAGCGTCGGTCATAGCCAGAGACATCCTCCTGGTATTTACTCTAGAGTTCCTCCAGATGCTGCAAATTGTATCAAATTGGGCCACGTTAAAGCCCACTTTCACAGCCCTGATAGCTGCGCCACACATCTTCAGTGATTCCAAACCAGGGGTTCTTGTGCACCAGGGGTACTTCTGCAGTTGCCAGGGGTTCTGTGAAAGATTGTTGAGTAATCAAGTACTTTACCTCTTAAACAATGAAAAAACAATGAAAATTACATGCTCAATATGAATCAGGAATAGCTTCTCATCCATCAGGCTTATATGCCATGTTTCTCGTCTCATTTGACAGATAAAAAGCTAAGGAATATAAATCTACTGTACGTAAACATATTTATATTTCCATTCCAGAGTAAATGAGATGCAATAAGGGAAATCATTTGATCTCTGCCTAGTTTCATCTAAATCTCATAGACAATATCACCATTATAACCTAGATCCCATGGATAATAATGCAACTAAATGTGCTAGTGCTACGGTTTACTACACCTGGGACTTACATTTGACAACAATACATTTTAAATAGGTATAATCGGGTGGCCTCCATGTTTTGGTCAATTTTACAGTTTGCATGTGGACTGTTTACTTCAAAACCCTATTTATGTACATATAGCCATGATTTATGTTCACGTAAAAATCCCATAAACATTGAAATAGTAATTATAAACACATTACATATTGATCATATATGACTGAATAGCTCCATGCTATACCGACAGATAAATGGAGAATGGAATCGCCCACAGTGCACTATGAGATATCCACAGTTTGGTCTAAGCGGAACAGTAGTGCCAAATCAGATCGCCAGTTTATAGCCCAATGACAACTTAAAACCTGAAGTCACGTTAACTAGGATCCAGAACATCAATAATATATAATTCATATGTCAATTAAATATTTCTAAAATCAACCCAATTAATCAAAAGTAGCAGTCCAATCTGGCAACACTGAATGATGTATTGGTTATTGGTGTCTGTTCTCTTCGATACCGCCACCAGGTGGCCATGAGGGGTGTATGAACATCAGGAGCCAGCAGCCAGGATCCCACCAGTGAACGTCAGTCAAACTTGACTAATGCCACTTCCCATCAGCCCACACTTTACTGTAAGAAGCCGGTAAAACCGTAAGTAACGTGAGCAGTGTCTCTTTGAGTCTGTCAAATGTAGGCTAATTAACAAGGGAGCAATAATCATGAATGAAATGTTAAATTAGTTAGCTGCATTAACTAGAAGAACAAGTTAGCTAACAGTAGTAGGATTTGATAAATAGAAGAAATAGACAGGTTAGCTAGTAAAGGCTAAACAGTTTGGTAGCTGATGTTGAAGCTAAAGGATAAACAGTTTGGTAGCTAATATTGAAGCTAAAGGATAAACAGTTTGGTAGCTAATGTTGAAGCTAAAGGAAAAACATTTTGGTAGCTAATGTTGAAGCTAAAGGATAAACAGTTTGGTAGCTAATGTTGAAACTAAAGGATAAACAGTTTGGTAGCTAATGTTGAAGCTAAAGGATAAACAGTTTGGTAGCTAATGTTGAAGCTAAAGGATAAACAGTTTGGTAGCTAATGTTGAAGCTAAAGGATAAACATTTTGGTAGCTAATGTTGAAGCTAAAGGATAAACAGTTTGGTAGCTAGTGTTGAAGCTAAAGGATAAACAGTTTGGTAGCTAATATTGAAGCTAAAGGATAAACAGTTTGGTAGCTAATGTTGAAGCTAAAGGATAAACAGTTTGGTAGCTAATGTTGAAGCTAAAGGATAAACAGTTTGGTAGCTAATGTTGAAGCTAAAGGATAAACAGTTTGGTAGCTAATGTTGAAGCTAAAGGATAAACAGTTTGGTAGCTAATGTTGAAGCTAAAGGATAAACAGTGTGGTAGCTAATGTTGAAGCTAAAGGATAAACAGTTTGGTAGCTAATGTTGAAGCTAACGGATAAACAGTTTGGTAGCTAATGTTGAAGCTAACGGATAAACAGTTTGGTAGCTAATGTTGAAGCTAAAGGATAAACAGTTTGGTAGCTAATGTTGAAGCTAAAGGGCTAACCTAAACAGTTAACTAGTTAGCAGGTAAAAGGTAGTGTATAGTTAGCAATAAAGTAGTAAGCTAACAGTAATGGATAGTACATGTAAATAGCCTTGCTTAATGCTTGTTTAACAGTTGATATAGAGAGCTAAAAGTAATGGATTTAGCTGAAATAGCTAGCGTTAAAAGTAATTGAATAAATGGTGGAAATAGAAAAGCAATGCATAAACTGTTGAAATAGTCCACCCTCCGAAAGGTAACATGTTTGATGTAGTTTGCTAAAGGTAATGAATATATGCTCATTTTTAGCTAAAATAAATGCAGTCTAATACAAACGTCCTGAAATAAATTCCATCTAAAGGTTATAATGTTTTTTTTAGGGAGGTTTATCATGTATGAGGCTTCCATTACAGAGTTTTGTAGTGAAAGTAATAGACATTTAGAGGTCCCGTTCCTGCCACTACAAAGAAAGAAGTAGTGCAAATGCAAACTTGACCAAATTGACAACATTTAGTGAAATAATAATTATTCATACTTTATGGAATTAAAAGCCTTGTGTTAAATAACATCCAGTTAAAAACCTGTTTAAATGAACACACTTGGAACAGACAGTGGTGTGGAGGAACGGGGGAGACTACTTGAGTTTGTCTGACAGGGCTGTAGAGGTACATCTGCAAAAAAAAAAAAAGGTTAAGAAAGTGCTCTGGCTACACATGTAAGACCACAACATGGGAAAACAGATTAAGGATCTGATTGAGGATATAGTGCAGGAACAGCTGAGCGGCATCCAGCTGCTTTCTCACACAGGTCACTGAGTAGAACTGCACAGATTTGTCCGTGCGTGCCCTCGTCACCTGCTGGGATGCTGGGGTCAACTGGCCATGATCTTTGCAGTGGGGCCATCGACACCAGCAAGGCAGCATGTCTGGGGGTGGAGTGAGACGGTCGGACAATCGTGAGACAAACGCAGCCTCCTTCTCAATTCGATTTCTCTTGGGTTGCAAGATGAGCTCTAATCCGCTGTGGCGCTCAGCCCAAGTCTCCACACACACACACACACACACACACACACACACACACACACACACTTTTACTTGAAGATCTGACAGGAAAGACGACAACTCAGTCTCTTCAAAGTGTTCATACAATAACCTAAACTTTCAGTGTTTAAAAAAAAATATAATTGTTGAGAGGTTTGTATAGCTCATCTGAAAAAGAGAATGAATGGGCAGACTACTAGTCTTACTCTCCGCTGCTGTGTGTTTTGAATGGCAGTTCTGTGAGTGGTTATGGAGCTCAGGGACCACTCATGAGAGAGACAGGCGTGTATCGTTGTGGGTTGAATGAGAGGAGAGAGCTCTTTTGGGGTTGTTTAAGATCTTATGGGAGAAGAGAAATATGTTGTTTCCAGACAGTCAGAGGGAAAGTGATGATGCAGCATGAATGAGAGGGGGAGATGAATAGGATCTGTTACGTAACCTGTTTTCCAAGATTTCAGGACCATGAGCTTCCCTACCTTTTACTACTATAGATCAAAGCATGTCTGTAAGCCTTCAAGTTGCCAGGACTCACGTTTTACATGCTGTAGTCTTCTGAAAGTTGAGCTGCTTCACACTACTGTGCCTTTGCACTATAAATGAAATAATGAATCCACACTCAATTAATTAAAAATAATTATGACAGAGGCTGCATTAACTCAAATTATCCAGCAATCAGTGCTGCAGATTCTTGACGAAAAACATCTGGTTTCTGCAGTTTTATGAAATTGTAGTAGCCTGCCAATTCAAATTTAAATGAAGGGTAACGATGAACGCAGCTGGCTTGAAGATAACTCCAATAGTCTCGTTCAAAGGAATCACGGGAAAGACACACGGCAACATGATGTAACTTGGCAGGGAGCGTGCGTGTGGGCACATGGAACCGAGCGATGCCGTGAGTGAAGCAACAATACAGCCGACGAGGGGGAGTTTCTTCTTGCAGAGCGCATGCAATCCCTGCACACACAACAAATCCCGGTGACTTCAGATCCAAGGAGGTGGCGATATTCATGGGAGCACGTTTCAAACTCTCTCACTTTGGAGCAGGAGGACAGCTTCAGCAGCCCTGGAGCCAGCGCGCGGCTCTCTTTGCGCCTCTCTTTGCGCCTCTCTTGGTTTCAAATAAACTAAAACAGATGGAATAATGTTTGCTTGAAATAACAGTTCTTCAGCGCTGGAAGGGGGAAAAGAAGCTTAGAGTTTCTCACTTTGGACTGTAGTTAGGTGTTGATTTGACAACCTGAAGACATTCTGCGTAAAGTCTTACCTGGGCATTATGAAGAGGTATCCAGGGTTTTTTCATTCGTGGGAGAGGATGCCGTCTTACTGAGCTTGTGTGGCTAAATCGCGGACTTTTATTTAATTTGCTCAAATTTGAGTGGCTCTCCAGAAAACGGTTAAACGCGATCTGCCCTTTTACGCGGTACCTTCAAAACGTCGCAATCATTCCAAAATGGACCGTGCAGGATTTGCTGTTTTGATGGTTTTGACTGTTACACTGCTGCGAATTGGTGACAGCCACAAGGACACAACAGGTGGGAGGAAAGCGGGTGCAGTGGCAGGCCGGGCGGTCTGGAACCAGCAGCAGTCCCGGGTGAGGAGTCAAGGTCACTCGCCAAGGAGACCAGAGGACGGCGCATCCTCTGGACCATCCGGGGAAAGTTCTCCCGGGACCGACACGTTTAGGGCTCTAGTCCGCGTGCCGAGGGCCACATCACCCCAGCGGGACGGCAGGCACATATCCAAAGCAGGTCCGGCTCATGCTGCAGACGCCTCCCGGGGAGACCTCGTCTCTCCGCCGCGGGATGGTGCGCTGCGCACCGCCAGACACCCGAGCAGCCAGCAGCACAGAGACAGAGTGAACCGCAGGCAGAGCAGCAAGCCCAACTCTGCCAGCACGAGGAGACTCGCTGGGTAAGAATGGCAGCCAAGTGCTGTACAGTCTACTGTATACAATGTTTGACTTTGCTGTTCAAGTTCACCGCAGGAGCAGAACGTTTTAAGGGATTTGTGTGGGCTATTTTACTGTACACTAGTCCATGTGGCTTACTGTAAAGTGGTGGTGGCCCATTAAGCAGAACCTCTCCAAACCAAGTCATGATAACATAAAGACCCGCAGAAAATGGCTCCAAAGTGTTGCTCCATATCAATACAAAGCTGTGTGGATATAGTCCATGAAACTGTCATTCAGGTGCAAGAGCTGCATATCAATTAATGAAGTATATGTATTTTGTCATCAGGGTCATGGCAGGACATGATGCTGTGCTGATTACTGCTGATAGTGGAGACGTTTACTGAACAGAACATCGAGGTTGAACTGTTTTGAGACTAATGCAACACTCCATTATCACCATGTCCTTCTATTACTACATAGCAGCATATTTAAATTAGAGTAGGAGAGTGGCTGCAGACTACTTCAATGTGTGTGCCCCAGTTCTGTGCCGTTGCCTGTGGCCATGCACTGTGAGTGGTTCCACCAGAGCCTTGGCTGGTGAGCATTTGAGAATTTGCTTAGTGATCACAAACACCTGTTTCCATGATGGCCCTCTCTCAAAGCTGCAAATACCTGTTAAACTCCAAACAGGAGGATGGGTTGTTTCCATATTAAATCGCTTTTCTTTTTTGTTAATTGAACCCTCGTGCATTCAGTCCTGTTTGTTCCACAGGGACAAAGCATGATGCACACTGCACACACAATAATCAGAGGGAGATTTTAATGGCTCACCATGTGTTGAGGACAAATACATTTTTTGTTTAATATCTCTTCTGTGGGTCATAAAAGAGGCCCATGGCTTGAGGAAATTAATTATTTATATGGACAATTCTTGGGTAACACCTAACAAGCAATAGGGGATTCAACAAATGGGTTCACCATCTGTATAGGCATACATATAAAGTGCACTCACCTGACTGAAGCCCAAACCACATAACACCCAAGTGAAACGATGAACAGGGATGTCGTCCAGTACTTGGGTGTATCTGCATTGTCCATGATATAAATGTATTGTGCACCTTCAATATGCCCTGATCCAACACACCTTAAAAGCCACATTTCTTATTATATCCGTCATTGTGAATTGAGGTCTATTTATAGCAAGGCATAAAGAAAATAGCTGCCTGCAGTATTGAATCCAACATGCTTTATTGCCTTTCTTGACAATGCCAAAGAAAACAAATCGTGTTGAATGAATGGGGTTCTTTGAGTTTTAAAGAAGCATAAAGGTGGTGTGGCATAGCTCTTCATGAACATGAACTTATAGTAGTCTGCACGGTGATTTTAATACTTTGATTCATGAGCTTCAGATGAATCATCCGGCGCTTGTTAGAGAAAGTGCGTTCATGACACATTTCCTCTTGGAGTTCCCACTCAGCTTATTCTTTTTTTGCTGTACCCGGAGGCACTGGCAGCGCTGGGTTCACTTAACTCTCCTTTACATTCATGTTGACTCAGTACAACTCCCCTTCTGTTTCCAGTGCACCTGTCAGACGTTTGTCTGACTCAGATAGCTCAGTGGTGAAATAATACTCCACCGCCTCATGTTCTGATTTTAAA
The DNA here is from genome assembly GCF_910589615.1 of Taurulus bubalis. Classification (NCBI taxonomy): domain Eukaryota; kingdom Metazoa; phylum Chordata; class Actinopteri; order Perciformes; family Cottidae; genus Taurulus; species Taurulus bubalis. Next base: position 4,744,546 of record NC_136589.1, on the reverse strand, counting down.
GAAAATATAACTAGGTGTGAACACGGTGTTATCCACATTTTAACCCGGGGCATGATCCTAATTATGTTGTATAAAGTTCTCCATTACATACATATATCCCTTGATGGAATTTGAATGTGATGACTGATGTCTTTGGCACGAGCCTGGCCTGATGTGTTTGATTTATGACAAACCTAAGCCTGCCAGAGGGCCCAAACAACTGCATGTTATCCCTGTGACGCCTCAGTAAGGCTTGCAGTATCTAATGAGCGCAATCCGCTTGAGGTCAATGAGTCAATTCCCGTTATCTCCTCAAATCACCATGAGTCAGACATCCACTTACTGTAATATCTTGTGAAAAGATGATGGGGCACAGATCCATGCCAGCGCGTTGACTGTTGCCCTGAAGTTGCTCTCGCGGTCTGGTGCCTTTTCATCTATCTCACTGCAAGAATTGGCCTGTGCTGTAAAAGCGGATTAAAGAGTGCAAAGAATCCAGTTAAAACTGTTTAAAACTTGTCATCTCTCATTTGCTCAGTGATTTATAGAAGATGCAGGGTGCTTTTCATGTCCCGTGTGTCTCACATAATCCCTTCAAGGCTCAGATAACTGCATTTGTTTTCCCTCTGGACTCTCGCATAACAGAAAGAGGGACTTGTGGGTCCACATTCAGATAGAGTTTCGTGACTTGCCCTGAAATTTTTATCAAATAAAATGCAATTATAGCGTAATCTCCTAAGTGTTCATATCAATAGGCCAGCCACATCAGACTGATCTGAAACTATTACAGCCTTTGCAATCAGATCAGTTTGTCATGCAAAGGCCCATTTCTCTATGGATTATGGAGAGGCCCTGCTTATTAATGGATGCTTGAGACAGTACTGCCAGTGTCTTATTTCACCTTGTTTTTCTTGTATATCTTCCTTTCAGCCCCAATGTCTGTGGGGGTCAGCAGTGCTGCTCAGGCTGGGCTTTGGCATCAGGAACCAATCGCTGCATGAAACGTAAGTACTAAAAACTTGAATGTCTCACGTAAACATTTAATGTATATAATATGCCAAAAATATTCTTTCATTCAGCTACTAAGGACAACGATTTTATTCTTTGCAAACTAAGGTCATACATGATTGGGAAGTCTTGAAGTGGCACACAAACACACTCATGTGCATTATGTTTATTAGAGCTTTTTTAACTAGAAAGCTTCTCAGACAGAGAGGCTTTATAATAGTATACACATAGACTGAAAACCAACACAGTAAATGGCTACTAATGACTATCACGTTACGTGAAATTGCCCTATCAAAGTTTTCCAAGGGTGTTATTGCCCCCATGCCTTTTCTTTTTATTCAAGATCTTCACATTTAAATTGTCATCGCTTAGCACTTAGCTCTCTAAGTAGAGGTGGAGCTGCTTCTTTTATTTGACCGCAGCAGAATTGGATATCCTCACTGCCAGATAATTAAAAGAGAAATATAAGACACCGGCTGAGAATTAATAATTGGCCTCTTCTTTAAACAGTCTTATCAGGGTTTTATCATTGACCTATTCTGAATAAGGGGCCAAATTCAATACAGAAAGTAAGTAAGTAAAGTAAAATCTAATTATGTGGCTCTTTTTGCAGACGTATAGCATTAAAAAGACATTTTACAACTATACAAAATATACAGAAATGGTTACAACCTACACCGAATGTACTCTTAGCTTGTCATGTTTCAATTTCACATTTAAACCATTGTGTGCTGCAGACCGAAATAACAGGCTGCAATTGGAGCTTTTTTAGAGAGAGTTATCTTAAAATTTTACGAGTGACGTAAAAACCCACACGGCAGCTGGCATCTATCTATCTATCCAGCAGCTAGCTAGCTAAACTTCTGTTTGACTTGTTTACTGTTTTCTCTGTTCCTTTCTGCTAATTATGTCCCTCGCTCACAAACACACACACAAACTCACACACACACACACACAAACACACACGCACACTAAGTTAACACACATTTCAGCCAGTCGATTACACAACAAGCTGATTGGCTCCAGCAGCCTCCTAATTAGATCTCCTTCTCTCCTGCCATGTGCAAAACTTTCTTCCATTTTTTTTCTCAACTCCTAGCTAACGACACACTTACCAAGGTGCAAATTACATCTAACGTGGAGCTGCATTTACTCAAATTAAAAGGGTAAATACTTTTAATCTGCCAGAAAGTAACAGGTCCAGTCTAACGTGCCTGTGTTAAACAAGGCAGTGCATCAGAGCAGGTCAGGGATCTGTCCAACCATCTGGACCCTCTTACAGCTTGGCCCTCACCCAGTCTGACTGGAGGCTATGCTATCATCAGCTGCGTGAAGCCCCACGGCCGGCAAGGTGCCAACACAAAGGCCCCAGACTGGATCTGGGACTGGAAGCCCCCACGTAGAAGACCTCCGTGGAGGAAAACCGGCTCAGGCTATCTTTATTCTGTCCCCGCCTGAGGGCCGGCCTGCTTTATTAGGAGATGGCAGCATGAGAAAACATGTTCACAGTGGGGGAAAGAAAAGGAACAAACGTGTCGGCTGGAAGCAAAAGTAAAAACACATCACGGCTGAGCTGCGTCTAGGAAATTCTCGCTGAAGGGATTGAAGTAGTGTCCAATATGAAAAGTGTCAGCTGCAGGCTTCACCCGCGAGGCTGGATTGGGTGTCTACAGTTATGGCTTCCTAACAATACCTCCTTGTTCAATTGGGTTGAGCTCAGAGCAAATATATGACAGGAACTGGATCACTTGTTGTCCAGGGAGTGCGTCTACATGTCTTTAGAAATGTGTTTATAAAGCGGTCTACGTCCGGGTCTCTGTGGGTCTGGTTGGAGGTTGTTGTCTGGCTCTCTGAAGCCTCCGCTCTGCCCATGACCCGGCAGGTTTGGAACTGACTGTCTCTGTTTCCTACTTCAGGATGGATTGTTAACAGACTTGTTTTTGTGTCAAAGTAAATTCTGTGTGCTGAAAATAGCCGGCGTTGTGTAATCGAAAGCTTTGATCCATTAAGAAGAACAGAACATTGCTGATGTTTATAACTCTTCTAGTTAAGTTACCAGCTGTAAGCAGAGATACAACTTCATAGGTTTTACCCAACCAATACCGATTTTATTAATGATGGCCGAGAACCATGTGTGTGTGTGTTGTGTTTGGCTGGTAAAGTGGGGCCAGGTGTTAGCTTGGCTGTACATCTTTTTACTTGCAAGCAGGAGCTCCCGTCGAGATGAATGGAGCGTCTTGTTTTTTGGTCGCTACTTATTCCCCTGTGTTTAGAGTCACATCTGTTCATCAACAAGTATTGTTGCGGAGAGATGGAGAGCAGAACGTTGCCATAATGTAGCCTCGCCTAGTCCCAGCACACCAGTAGTCTCTTCTTGAGCTATAATACAAGAAGGTCTGTCAGCTGCGTTACAGTAACCATTAACACTGTCTTGGCACATGGGATTTTCACGGAATCTGATTCAAACCTAAGATGCGTCACCAGGACTTCAAAACCATCATTCATACTTCAATAGCAGGCCGTGGGAATCTTGTACACCTGACAGTAATTGTCAAAAAGAGAAAACAGAAAGTTGTTTCGGTAAATATGCACCATCGGGAAATCACGACAGAAATCTGTTTACAAAATACTAAGTTGCTTAGCTGTGTAATTAGGATGAGTGTTTGTATTGCTTTAGTGTAAATACAGGGACACCCAATAAGGTGTGCAGTACAGTGTAGAATTACTGTTTTGAAGTTTGGGTTTACAACGTTTCTTGGAAAAAGCAATTAAAGTGAGACCTCTTAAAGCCACTGGAGAACAGATTTGAATTGTATCTGCTCTCCTTTGTATCTGCTTTAAGAGGCTTCACTCTTATCTTTGCACCTTTGAATGTGTCTTCCACTCATACCGAGCTGTGAATGGATTCTTGGATCGGCTACCAGGAGGCACACAGACCATCTGAGATACCTCTAAGTTTTACAACAAGAGGCTGAGCTTCCTTTAGACAGTTTTCCTTTGAGCTAAAATATAAATTTCAGCACGCTAACCACCTCCCAATGGCCAATATGAGCACATTGTGATGAGCAGCACAGGAGTGCCATTTGTTTTTGCAGGACTTTGTTCAGAAACAAAGTATTGGACAAATTGAAATATAAAGATCTGTAGTTTCATGGAAATCCATCCAACAGTTATGTCACTAAAAACCACATGATCCTAGCATGTCTAAAAAGGAATGCTAGGTGTTGGCGTAGCGCCTACTGCCAGGGTCACTATACATCAGAGTTATGTTGTGTTGCTCAGGCTTCTCCAGCAGACATGGCTGTTTTAGTAATTGGATTAATGGCATGGTCTACCACACACAGAGTGTTCGGGATAATATAGAATACCTCTGAACAGACAGAGACTTCAGACTCCCTGCAGCACAGACAGGAACTGGCTTTACATTTAACCTGAGCTCACGGCGCTCCCTAAAGTGCACGCTTGTAGGTTGTGCAGCAGAATTCATTTCACCACGCTATGCATCACACTAATTTGGTGAAAGCACGCGATACATATGGCAACTTGTTGCAGCCAGCAGTGAGAGCACGACCCTCGAGAAAGAGCCCACGGATGGCCTTTGATGTGCACCCCTCGCTGTCTGAGAGCGTGTAGATGAAAGGTGCATCATTCCCATGGAGGAATACAGTTGTTGTCAGTCTCTTAAGCAGTTGGTGATTGACAGAGTGCAATGCGGTAGAGAGGAGTTTCTTTTTGATTGCCTTCCAGCTTTCTTTGGCCTGCTGTGCTGCTCAGGGCCCCATCCCAACCCTAAAATAACTCATCATGTAGAGAATCTCTCTCTCTCTCTCGCTCTCTCTCTCTCTCTCTCTGTTGCGCTTACCTCTCCATCACAAGGTTACTTTCCCTCTCTTACTAAACACAAGATTTAGCATGTATGTTCATTCCACTATGTTACCAGTGTAGTCTGAGTAGGATTGAAGGCCTCCAGTGTTGAAGGAGCAAGTAAGTCCTGTTCAGGGACTTTGTTATGTTAATTAATTAATGAAATAACAGCATGATCTTAGCCAATGTATAAAATCCACCTTTTTTAGTTTCTTTTGATCCTTAGTGTGAAACACATTTCATCCTCTTTTTTTTGCTACATGTGTGAAGCAGCTGGTAAACTATCAAGGACATCCACGTGTGAACGTTTTCTGACCTCCAAAACAGTACCCAAAAATGCAGGTTCACCATCTTCGCCTAATAGATACAAGCCCTCTCCGTTTGCTTTGTGTTAACCTCCCCGACACACAACAGAATATCCACATTGGACACGATCGAGTTAGATTTGCTCTCTGCGTCCAGACAAAAACTCATTCTGAACCTTGGCAAGTAGTTGTGGCAAGAAGTTGGCTCGGTAAGAGATGTTTTCTCTTATCTACACTAGTCACATGTGCGTGTGTTTTGAATGGTAGAAAAGAGATTTATTGTGCATAACAAGTGAATGAATGAACTGTACTGTTCTTCTTAGGATAGTGCAATGCATGCAGCTGAAGGTCATGAGCCAGAGTCAAGCACATGATGCAGCGTTTGCACCTTGACCCACTGAGTCACCAGGACATCCATGGTAGTGCTAAATGCATTCGTTTTTCAGCAGAGTTACTGTAGACATGATGAGTCTATAACCTGTGGAAAATGTGCAATTTTTAAAGGAAGCGAGGAGTTTACTTCTCAGTTTGTTTGATTAAGTTTATGATGAACACGAGTTATATCTCACAAACTAAATCTTACATTTGTCATGATTATGCAGCATTGAGGCATTCAAATCACAAAAAAAAAATCAACTATTTCCCCAAAGGGTGAAAGAAAGAGAGAGGAAAAAGAGACCGAACACCGATGAGAACCATTCCCTCTGAGTCCTCAGTTTTACAAGAACAGGAGGAGTTTTTTTTTTTTAAATGCGAGCGTTTCTGGTGACTTCATTGAGCCGGGGTTGAAATTACCGCTGCAGAGACAGCCACAGAGCCGTCCTCAGCTTCATATGTCGTGTGTGGATTTGTGGGGGTTGCACAGTTCACAGTTCAGGGGCATAACACTCCCTGGGCAGCCCTGCAGAGAGTAATGGTCCATTAGACAGACCCTGTAATCAATACACACCCCATAGGCCCAAAACCCATCATTAACATAGACGCTGGACAGCTCGCTCAAAGTTTGTCTCCCAGAAACCAGAAGTGCTGCTTTCTCCACTCCAGCTGGTGTGTCTGTTTGTAGGTTGCTATTGGGTCCTGTTTAGGCCTCCTGCGCCACATGTTTTTCTAATTGCTACCATAGACGAAAGTATGGTAAAAATGATGTACTCTCAGCGTCTGGACCGAGACGTCTTCCTGTAGAGTTTCTCTTTTGTTTATTTGAACTTCTTCATTCATGAGCTGTTATAATACAGAGATAATGAAGAAGTACATCAAAGCTATTTTTCAATAACGTGATGCACAACAGACACACAAGCTCTCGCAGATCTCTCAGCAGTGAGCCTAAAAAGCAAGACTTGACTTGATTGCCACTTGCAAAGCAACATTAGCAACCAGCACCCTTCTCCTTCAGTCACACACACGCTCGCTGAGGCCACAGCGTTGTTAAGGCAGCCCGTGGCCCGCCATATATCATGGCACCCTCCTGCTTTAAGACCATATGGAAGTTGTTGGGATGTGATCCCTCAGGAGGATGGGGTTTGTGGCTTTCTGGTGAACACCAGTCTCACAGAGTCAGTTTTACAAGTTGCGGGCGCACGCCCCCAGATCCAGATATCCTCCACAGAGCGACCCAGCATGTGGCTCATTAGAAGTTGAATGTGGGGGTCTGAGGGGTGCGGTGCATGGAGGCACGATATAGCGTGGCTAAAAGTAATGTACACAGCGTCATGGGTCAGCTGTGGGTTAACAAAAGGCCCCTACAGAGCTGCAACTCCAACTACTGTATTGGACCAAAAAGCTCACACTGATTCAAAAATGTGCATCAATGACACCTTAATCTGGTGAAATATTATCCTTGTAAGATTTACCTCAAAGAGACAATAAAGTATCAGTCAAACAGCGTCAGGCTCACTCCCTTCTGGTACTGATTAGAACAATAGAGAAGTTTCACTCTCAAGTTTGGTTGGAGGCAGCAGGAAAGGAGAGCACTTGAACTGGCAACCATGTGGAAATCACATGTTGTAAAGAGATTAACACTCACTTGAAATGATTAGCATCGAGAGGCAATTGTATTAACTGCTCAATAGACCAATTCTTACTTCTTCAGTGGATAGCGAGTGCGGATGAGTGGCGAATTTCTCAGCTTGTCTTTCCTCGCTGCCGCGGTCCTAAACACTTGACCTGTTTCATGAGATCTGTCAGGTTTTGTGGCGACTCCTAAAAAGAGGCTCCTGCTGTCATCACAGGACGTCTACCAGACTACTTATTCAGTCTGAAGGTTTTACAGTTATCTGCGTGCAGTTTTGTTGCAGTAATTCTTTAAGCCTGTTTTTAAATAAGTTGAGGTTTTAGGCTTTTCGCAAACATTGCATCCACATGGTTAGACACACATTCTACCTGCAGCGTTAACACCATTATAGTTTTGTGCAGAGATGACGCTTTGGAGGCCGACCCGGAGGTTCGCATTGCACTGGTTCCCTCGACAAAAAGCAAATTTAATTTGTCCATTTTGACTCTTTGGCAAATTGTATGATGCAGACACATTTTGTTCAGGAAAATAATCTTCAAAGATGAACACCACTTTAACTATAACTAAAGTGTTAGCTTAACTACAGTATACTATACATGTTAGTTTATCTATAAACAAATTACACCAGTCACATGAGCGCGGGTATTCACAACCAGGCTGCCAGGGCGGACTAGTTTATGTTTGTAATTTTGTAAAATTTTAAATAGTATATAGGTGGAGGCTTCAAATGATTTTTTATTTTATTGTTTGAATTGTACAAAATAAATAAACAATAAACAAACAAACAATAAACTAGTCGACGTGAGGACGCTTTCAAGCAACAGCCTTTTTTTTAGACACATTAAAGCTTTCAAATTGCCAAGAGGGATATTTACTGACTTATTTTATATCGTAGAACAAAACATGTTAACCACAGACGCTATTCCAGGCACCTAACCAAAAACCCATTTAAAAGAACATTACCTTTAAGACAAGGTAACCGGAGGTGCAAAAATGCTAAGTCATTTCCAGGGTTTAGACACATTCTTGCGTCACTCTATTATGACCTTCAGGAATGACCACACTGAAATAGCCAATTATAGCTAAGTTGCTGTTAGCATAATTTATAATGTCATTTAATCTCTCACTGTTATTTCCCAACTTCCTGTCTCTCAGTTACAGCGTTGAAAGGGCCTTTAGTTGAGCCTTTTCAAATTCTACTGAATTCTAATCTTCAGAGCAGCTCCCAGCCTCTAAATCTCATAATGGCGCATAGCTCAGCCTGTAGAGTCCTTTCCAAGATTATTGCGATTATGCTTTCATTGTCAATATTATTTTCAGAAATGTCAAGTTACCCCTGGTAGCACTGTTGACCTGCGTAAAGTGAGGAGATTTCGCTACATGTTTGAGTTATGTCAGATATTGGTTTCAAGTTTCCCCTTGTTGAATGAAAAGACTGTAAAGATTGGATGGGTTGTGTTACTCTGAGTCAGAGAGAGGGGAAGGTGAGTCTCTGGTGGATTGTATTGGACTGGAAACAAGCTCTAAATTGGAAATTAGAGTCCAGTGGAAGGGGGGGGGGGGGGGGGGTGAGATTTTTGAAATGATGGACAATATTTACCTCAATAAAGACCCTGGGGTTACTTTAATATACATGCAGAATTACTGTGTGATCGCCTCAAGTCCAACCAAGAACTTTGACGATGGTAATAACTTAGAAAAGTGATTGATTAACTCCCAAGTGAAGTTTTTGGAGAAGAATGGCTTCTTGGTTTAACCATCGCAGTCAGGCATTTATTTAGACCTTGTTAAACTGTCCTTATGTATCTTAACTTGGACAGGATTGGAAGGAGAAAAAATATTCAGACCTCAAACTCACTTAAATATGAAGTTGAAGATATTTTCGCTAAGCCCAAAGAAAGCGCTGGTTCCATATTAATAGTGTTTTATTACTGATTGGTTTGGAGGGTTCAAAGCTGCCAACTACAGTCTCCTATTTTCAGATGACTGGATCTGAACACAATCTCCCAAAACTTGGCCAGTCCGTCTTAGTCATAATTAAGGCTGAAGTGGCAATGCCAGGAATGTTTGCCGTTTCTCCTCTTCTATTTCCGATGGATTCCCATTTTATTATTACTCTCGCAAAGTAATAATTGCTGCACATATTTGTGAAATGGATGGAATGTGAGCCAATTAGTTTTAATGATGTGCAAGACAAATCTGCATGACAGCAATTACAGCGACAATGTGTTCAACAGCCCAGAGGCAGGGCCCAGAGACAACACAGACAGGCAGTGGCAGTGTGCAACGGGCTTCATGTGGGGCACATGTCTGGCCCAGAGTCACCGGCCTGTCTTCTCTAACGCCAGCGCCGACCAAATGTTTGTCTGGTGTCAGTTCTGGGCCTTCACAGCTGGGAACGGGTCACACGTCACTCGATCAAACACGTATTGCAGCGGGAGCCAGCCACGAACCTCCATTTGTTGGGTTATTGCTCTGCCCTGCGCTGTTTCTCATTTCAATTCAGACTGTTTATTTGAAGAATGTAGTTTCACACATTACTGAATTCTTCCCCTGGAGCATAATGTCACAGGAATCTGTGGCCCATTTGATCCACCGCTTCATCCCCATACTTGAAGTTGAACAGACTCCGGACAAGGCGCTGGCACCCAGCCAGCCTGTACTTTAGTTAGATGATGGATTTTACTCCTTGCCAAACAGAGCTCAGGCGACTCCTATTTTATCCCACGATGGAAAATTCGGATCACATACCAAGTTATACAAATCCACGAGCACATTTCTCTAAATGTGTATGCTTCATCAAAAATAAAGGGGGCTACATTTTCCTCAGAGCAGTTAAAACGAATTGCTTGAGTGAATTGGTTTGCTTCACCATAAAGCAGTGGAGTGGAGACCGTCTGATATATAATCCTCAATTTGTTGTTTTTCTCATTATGCAGCAGGCTTACGACGCGTAATGTAGTGGTCTTTCAATTAGCATGCATCACGATCTGAGAACTAAAACATAGCGCTTAATTTGGCCTTCTTTGAGGCCCGTGGAAATGAAAGTCTGACGCTCCAGTTGTTACGCAGCGCTGTCATGTTTTCTTGTGTCACTTCAGTGTTGAGCTTGTGTCATCAGGAGCAGCATTTCCAGGGTCCAGTGTGCTTTCGCTCAAAAGAAACATAAAGTGGCCCCAGAGTCTGCGCAGAATGGCAATAACAGGAAGCGTGCAGCAGGTAGAGCGCTGTTCGCACCCAGTGGGTCCCTCTTCGACTGCCAGCGCTCCTCACTGCCAAGAGCTGTGGCAGCGTTCCTGCCTGCGATCTGTCAGTGTCCACAGCATCTGTGTCAATAGCATTCCATTGCCCTGTTGACAGAGTGCCGCTGTTTGCTTTAGCCACCACCGACCAGTGGCCTGATTTACTGTTTGAGGACAATGTCATAAATCCTCAAGTGCCGTCTACGACATACATTTGTGCCACAAGATCGAGAGGTTGTGTACTTTAAATTTCAGTTTCATGTGGGGGGTGGGCTGGTAGAGTGACACAGATAATTTTTTCCATGACCACAAAATGACCTCAGTGCTGTGTATTTGCAGACTATTGATAAATATTATGCACACATTCATCTTTTGAGTACAGTAAGCCGCTTCAAATTTAGTTTTTCAAATACAAATACACAGGCCATTTCTTTGATGAAGTGTCAGCTATTTACCGGCGTTGGTCTTCACTTTTTCCCATTTGCTCATGTTTTTATGACCTCTTACTTTTATTACCGTTTTAAGCTTCCTGTGTTACAGTGAAAGCACACGCAGGATTCTAGATCAGTGACGAAAGATATCGTTAGGAAATCACTCCGTATAGAAACACCGGCAGCACTAAACTGAGCCATGAACCTGGAGTGCAGGCTTTACCTCAACAAGAAATTGGATAAGGATTTAATGTAAGTGATCATATACATTTCGACTAAACTGGGCAGTTAAAGACTCAAGCGAAATTAAACATGACAGCCCCTCCAGGCTCTCTGCTGAATGGAAAGGACAGGGGGGGTTGAAAAGTGAAACTAATGGCCCCATGATTGAATCAATTTAAAGTGAGCCCCGGTTTTGAGATCAGGGATCTACTACTACAACTACTGCTTCTTCATAGAAGGCGGGCACATCTAGCATGCCCTGCTGAAAACCTGATCTCCATCTGTGCTCTCTCTTCAGCTGACTGCCAGCCCCCCTGCCAGAACCGTGGCTCCTGCAGCCGCCCACAGACCTGTGTGTGTCGCTCAGGCTTCCAGGGGCCCCGCTGTGAGGAGGTGACTCCAGAGCAGGTGTACATCCGTGATGGAGGCGCCCTGAAGCGCGTTCAACCGGGGACCAACCCTTTCCAGAAAGACCAACCACGGAGAAGGCCCTCGGAAAGGCAGGCCATCGATACCACCAAGGTCCAGACCCCACGACCTGCGACCACCAGGCAGCCTGTGTAAGTGAACAGCTGTGCTTCCCTATCTCGTCTCTGTGTAGCCAGGAGGAGCCTCATAGCTTTGCCAAAAAAGGATGGGTCAAAAGATTACAAGCAAAATCTAACATCAACTTTAAATTCCAGCCATTTAAATTAATTAATTAAGCTGTTTCTTTAATCAACTTTTTAAACTTTTATTTTGAGCACTTTTATTTATATCTCCTGATCCACATTGTCACTCCTGCTGAAAGAGCAACCGCAGCTGGAAATGTTGGCCTGGTAACCTTGTGTTCTGAAAAAAAGCCTGCATTATTTCTGATGGCCAGCAGAGGGCAACTCCTTCGGTTGCAAAAAGAAGTCAGATTGTATATAAGTGAGGAAATGACCCTACTTCTCACTTGATTTATTACCTCAGTACATTTTGTGAATGCGAGTTTATGGTCTCAAACTGTAGTTTCAAGCCTTCTTCAATAAAGACTGATGTTCATTTCGTAAATGGTCCCATTTAGAGTAAAATAGATAAAGCAGGGTATTCGTTAGGGTCGCTACCAAAGCATTTACTGGTCTGGGAGTTTTCTGTGTTTTAGTCTAACAACTTGAACTCTTTCATTTTGTGTTTTCAGTTCATGAAAGTCAATCCGAACCTTTCTGGTCGCGTAAAAGTGTCTTGTTCAGCGTGTACTTCCACCCTCTTGTGTCTTCTGGTTGTAAAAAAGCAGATGGCGATGGCCAAAATACCAAACTTGAGGCTGATCTACGACTGTACATTTCAACATGTATAAGGATTTCTTTCATAGCTTTCAAAAAACCTTTTCGTTACAATATACAGTATTGTGTGGCTTTTGTGGTGCTCACTGGTTGGTTTTAGCTGCCATTACTGTCACACAGGAGGGCTCACATACAAATAAATTGACAAGCTGCGTCATTAGAATTGATCTAAATACTCTTGAACAAGTGGTTCATTAAGCTTCTGTTCAACACTGGTTATGTTTATCGTTGGAATAAATCAAACCAGATGAACGGGTTTATATGTTAAATCTTTAATACGCTCAAAGTAAAACAAATAAGCATTTTTCTGCCATTTGCTTGGAAAGGTATTACGGTAAATCTGTGAAATGTAGGAAAATATAACTTGATTTACCAGACAGGAGTATTAACCCATGCTATTTGCTATGACAATTGAGCTGGAGGATTATATCTTTCTTCAGGCTTTCACTTTGCTCTTTGATTTATTGGACTAACTGTGACTATAATGTATCCAACCAATAATTGCTCAGATAAAGGCCTGTTTCAGTGCATTCAGCAAACTCTCCATAGACTGCTAATCAGACAGGCATAATAGTCTCTTGGCTTTTAACGTCTGACTGTTTTAGTTCCAATCGTGTTGGAATAACCTTTTGGTTTAATTCATTGCTTTATCATGGCTAGAATTACAGTATGCTCTTGATCAAGGATGTTGAAAGGCAGTAATTGTTTCCGGGAGGAGTTTTGACGGATCGTTATTGCTTACAGGTTCAGACTTATCTTGTCAAATCCTGCTCCATGTTGGATTCAGGCCCAGTGTTTTTCTAATCCGCTCACAGTCTGTTAAAGTGCAATAATTTGTTTGGGTGCTGAGGTCATCGTTCACTTTGTAGCCAGTTTATCATCTGGGTAATTTCTCTCCACCAAACTGCTTAAACATTCTCAATTACATCTGACATTGATGATGCTCCTCATGCTAATTGTGAGGGTCTCTTTGCTGGTGTTATGGAATTACGCTGGCTGAGCCATCCACATGTTTGTGGTAGCTGTTAGTCTACTAAATGTTTTGGCAGATGGCTCTTGAAAGAGTTTTTGTATGTGTCCTCCTTCCCAAAACAATTATATTGGACTTGCCGTAAGTCTTCTAATCAACACAGGACCTTTGAGGACTGCACAGTTGCGATGCATGTGTTGTCTTTGTTCTTGACTCACAGGACATTTTTGAGTCCTGAGTCACAGATCTGGGACAGATCAAAAGAGACGAGACTGCAGGTTCAACGCAGTGAAGAGACAGACAGAGTGTCTGAGTCACATATGCCCCGCACTATGACTGTGTGCTTGTGTTTTTGCCGAAACTGACTAAGAGGTGCTGTTAAGTTCAATAGGAGCCATTTCCCTCCGGTGAAGTGAAACATTTCCAAGCATGCAGCTCAGCCCTAATCTAATTATTTGTTCTTGTAACCAACAGATCTGAAATCTGCAGGACAGAATAAAAGCTTCTGCCAAACTAGTAAAATGTCTTCCTTTTAACATTATTCAAAGAATTATTTGAATACTTGACTCTCTTTCATTGGCACGTCCAGCAGGCTATTTGAGTGCTTGTGTAATTCACATATGAAACTCAGCCCTCGTGAACTGCTGCAAATGTTTTGCATTCTCTCGGCCCAGAATGATCTTTTAGGGGTGGAACAGCGTTCCCTCTGGAGAAGTGGTGGATGCAACTCTTGGTTTCATGTGTCAGACCGAGGTTCCACTGTATCTAAAGCCAGGAAAGCACCAGCAATGTGAGGTCACAGAGAGTGAGGTTCAGATAGAGAGACAACACCAGTGCCAAAGCTCAATTAAGGAGTAATAAGAGGAGCGGGGAGGACAGACACATAGATCATGTTGGTCTTGCCCCCACTAAAACACTAAGGGAGCAGAAACCACCCTGTACATGCAGCTCCAAGGTCCTTTCATTTTCTCCAAGGTCCTTTTCATTTTTCTTTCTGGAGAAGGTGTGAGGTACTGTATATGTCTTTCTTGGAGCGGACTTGGCTTGTTATGTCAGCAGCACCCTGTTCCTGACCCGGCCTGTCAAGAGGCGCCAAGAACAAGAAATAGTGAGGAGAAGGAATGGGACAGACAAGGAGGGAGGGAACGAAAACAACGATGATAAGAGAAAACATCAATTAGAGAAAGAGAAAGTAATCGGTTCTGCTGAGCAAGGTGTAGTGAACAGATACAGTCCAGAAATCAGCTGTTGTTCACAGCTGTGAAACCCCGCTGTGTGCATAGCAGGCGGCAGACAAGGAAAGTGTCCGTGGTCAAAGTAGGCGTCAGTAACTACGAGGTAACACTGGCCATGATTTGAAAGCATGAGAACTGGAGGTCCACCATTTTGCCTTCCCAACAATGGCGCGGTCAAGTTGTGGTTCAGAACTCCTCCATCGCGCCAGACAAAGTCAGTGCTGGAGGAGGCCGGCATGCATAGCAAAGGTCCGCTGCAGTCGTGGTGAGCTTCACCGAGCAGCGAAAGGTGTGGTGCCGTCTGCAAAGTACTGTGTGTCTGGAGTTGTGAATGACACGAAAGACGCTTTCAAATCGGATTTGATTGTAATTGCATTTCAAACCACCTCACCACCCATTATGTATTTTGGATCTGATTTGCAAATATCGCATCATGTGTTTTTTCCTGTCCAAAGTATATATATATATATATATAGTTAATTTGCAGCTTTCTCAAGGCAAACCTTCGGTGACAAATCTGTCCATCACACTCGGATGGAATTTCTCTCTCTAAAATCTCATGATGACTGCCATGTTGTCAGTCCTGTGTGGGCACAGCTGCCTCCTGAAAAGTTATTTTAGAGAAAAAACGATTTCCTGACTTGTCCTCCTGAATGAATCCAGCACATTTATGACTGACAGCCTGGAATAAAAGTCTTGTTGGGATGGACAAAACATATGAGGAGCCAGTGGGTTTGTGGGACATGGGGATACAACTCCTTACCTCATCTTGTAATCCTGTCTCCAGTCCTCCACCTCTCCTCTGTCCATTTCAACTGTGTCCCAAATGTCCCAGCTGCCTGGATTAAAACCGTAAAATTTAAAATAGGTAGCGTTACATCCTATAAGCAGCTGGCAAACAAATATCTGTTTCCTCCTCTGACCAAATGCGATTTACCAGCGATTTACCAGCGTTTCCTGCGGGTGCTGAGCTCAGCAGCAGTGAAAGGCTTGTCCCTGTCAGCACGAGATCCTGTAGATCACAGCTAGTCTGTCAGCTCCCAGTTTGAAGGTCAGGGCCAGCCGTGCACACTCTTGGCTAAGCTGGAACAGTGATAGCGCACAGAGGAAGTATTCAGCACCTCCTATGAGTCCTTCATATCAACTCCAGAGCCACACCATCCCCGCTCTGACATCGGTCCACTGCAGGAAGCTGAGCAGGGCAGAGCAGGATATGTGTGCAGTAAGCAGGTCGTCCCTCCAAAGGTCATCTCTCTGTTACATAATCACACTAAGGACCTGGATAACATAGCTTTACTGTGATTCTGCATACATGTATTTTCTGTACTGTAACTTACACAGTAGTGGTACAATAATGTATTATAAAGAGAAGAGAAGGGCTAGAGTTCGTAGTTAGAGTTGTTATTTAAGTTATGTTAAAGCACAAAGGTCAAAGCCAAAGTTCCTCAGTGTGATGTTACAACTGGGAACGGTCATGATGTGAAGTAATAAGTCCACGTAGTGAAGTACACATAATTTGAATTTTTGGGAAAAGAGAGCATTGGTATCGGATAGGTAGTCGAGTCGGTATCAGCAGATGAGGTATTGAATTGGAAGAGAGAGCATTGGTTTGATGGTTCTCACCACTGGTTCTTTATTTCAAATGTAAGTCCAATGCCTCAATATCGTGGCCCATTAAAGTCATTGCTCTGTAAAAACTTTGCTTCAGGGATGATTACAAATGCGGTCACACCCAGTAACATATTGCGTTGTTGAAGAAAAACAAAAACACCCAGTGACGTGGAGCAGAACGTGCTTCCTCTGCATTAACTGTGCTTATATCCTCACTGTTTTGCCTGGTGACTAATAGGGCTGGCAGCAATGTGGCTTGTTGACTCAAAGCCTTGCACATAGCCACACAGCCGTTCATCATCGACGCTCACGGGAGCCACCGTCAAAGTCTTCTCGGTGACCTGTAGAAAAATATTGTTTTGCAATCATCACCAATAGCAAAAATCAGAGGTATTGACTGTAACAGAGCTTGAATAGGATGTGATCATAAAAGTTGAAAGGCGGAAAGAGTGGAAATTCGCTCAACAAGATTCTCGTAACTCACTTAAGAGAATAATAAATTCCCACAGTAGCTTTCCATCTCTTAATACTCTTTATGCTTTTGTCTTTGATCAGATATATGTGTTTGTAAGACTACAATATATATCTTAACGTTTCTGCCTGGGGAAGTTGTCCCACTGTACCACCTGGTCTGCTTTGCTACTCAAAGAGGACGTGTCCAGAATCATCCTCCTGCCTCCCTTTTTTTTTCCGCTGCCAAAACAGAGGAGGCCTGCAGATGGGGAGTCGGGTTGAAGTAGAGAAGAGGGGTTAAAGTGCAGGGTAATTCCCACAGGTTGTATGTGCTGCACTCTCTTGAATAGAGCTCTATTTCGCGTCTAAACCAGGCATATGACAGTGTGTCTCGAGCTGTGATTTGTATCCCTGCGTGGGGAGACTGGGAATGAGCTTGAACGAGGCCAGGCTAACTGGCTTTCTGCTTATGGATTGCATGCGTGTTTGCGTTGCGTTTTGGTGCTACGAAACCTTTCCTTTACCCTGATCCCTGGTCCCCTGTGTATTTTCACTTGTGATATGATTGGGATAGGGCTTTCCGGAGCACGGTTGGACATCCTCTGCCACAGTTTTGTAGTGTTAAGGGGAAATATTGTGTACTTCTGCTACTGTGGGTCAACAGGTCAAGTGCAAACTCAGCTGTGGAGGCCACTTTGTCCTCAGGTGAACTCTCCACATGCTACAAAAGGCGAAGAAATGGTGGATTTTTGCATCATAGATGACGGTAGCAAATGAACCGAGATTGATTTAGCAAACGTTTCGTAATAAGTGTGTCTAAATGTACTGGAGATTTGTGACTGTGAGCGAGCTTAACACAACGATATTGACCGTTCCAGACCAGGAAGGGTTGGTGTGTTTCTTTTCTACAAACACAGAGCCAAACGAGTCCCATGAGTGTTTGGCTTCCTGCTTGGCCAGAGGGAACAAAGGACCATAGAGAACTCAGCGTGGGACAGATATGTCTTTCTCTCCCTCCATCCCAACTCTCCAAAGCCCCATCCTGAAACACGCTCTCCGGGCCACAGTGCCAGCAGGCTGGGCGTCTGCAGCCAAGTGCTTCTCATCAGGCAGGACTGTGCAGATGCAGCTGTCGTACGGACAAATGCTGTACGGCAGCCATAGGAAGAGGGGCATCTATCCCCGAATGCACTCCAGCTCTGGAGCTGAGGCAGATGGAGAGTACCCCAGATATGGGGCGCGGTATTGAAAGCACGAATAAGCAAGCAGTATGGCCGTGCATTGCACCACTTAATCCAGTCAGATGTCAGTATTTAGGGTTTCTTAAGGGTGGTGGAGGGGACCCCCACAAGGGATAACCATACACATCACACATGTAAACGTCTTCTTTTATATCCAGACATCAAAGATCAACTTTGTGTTAGCCTTCTTTATGTCTTAATTTTTCCTTTTTGTTCCCTGTGTACCTCGGGTAAAGTTTGTATTGCTTATTAAATCCAATGTTGCAGACCAGGACAAAGATTCCTTTAGTCCCGCCTCTTATTGGAAACCCTCTTTGGCCTATCGTCAGAGCATTCTGACATGTGACCCTGACCAGCGTACAGGCATAACCTCAGTCAGCACTATTTAATGGCTCTTCCTGCTGACCTGTCTTGTGGCATTTTACGAAGTGAATGATCAGAGCAACTACAATAAACTGGAGAGTATTGAATAGCCTCTCAGCTCTCCATGTCTCCAGGCATTTTGATTCTGGCTCCTAAACCACAGCAACCACACTGCTTTGCTTCCTCCCAGAATCAGGCCTTTCTGGATGTCTTAGCGCTTGAAAAGCCCACATTATAAATGCTGAGGTGAAAACAGACAGGTTGGCAATGATGCTGGCCCCTTGGAGATGAAAAGGAAACTGTTTATTTCACAGCTTTTGGCCTGTGAGTGAGTGGACGGCCGTAGTCATACGTTCTGATCACGTAGTGTCTGAAGACCTCAGAAGATGTATTTTCAGGCAGGCGGGAAGGGAAGCTAAAGCTATACAATTAAATGGAACTTGACCTCTTCATTTGTCTGTGTAGCTCTTGATTCAAATAATAGTCTTTGCAAAATATATTTTTTCAGAACCGTTGCTGCTTTCAAATCTGCAATAGGCCCAGTTGTTGCTCTAATATAAGCCTCATCCCCTGGGGCGAGAAAAAAAAAGCTTTCCGAATCAATCCAACCCCATCGTAGTTCATTTCACTCAGGGTCTGGCTGCTACTAGCGGGATTCCTGGAAGGCCGTCCAGACAGAGAGAACATTATTTAATCCACCCTCAGTGGCTGGTGCGATAAGCCCTCAGACACACCCAGATTTTCACAAGGGGAAATATTCTGCCGGGACCCACAATTATCCAAGTCATAATGACTGGAGATGTTATCAAAGAGAGACTGGGCCTTAATTGCTCACTGATGTTTGGCTGCATGCAGCTACGTATATGAGAAGAACATGTCCTTGTTTCGGGAGAAAGGAGCTTATCGTTACATGTTTCTGTGACCAGGTGTTTTCCTGATATGCCTCGTTCACAGTATGGGACGCATTGGACTACTGGCAAATTTGCTTATTTGCTTGGTATAAATGTTCTCTTTTCATTCTGCAAGAAAGATAAGCAGTTTTTCAGTGAGTTTTAACAAAGTGATGCGAAGTTAACCTGCAAGCTTCACGATTATCTTGCTCAACAAGTTGCGAGAGTAGCCAGTAGAGATTAAAACATTTACTGCTGGAGATTAAGCATTCACGAAAAGATGTCATTTCGGGTGACTTTCATATGACAGAGGCTGGTGTTGAGTTGTTTTTCAATTCCCAACGTACACGCACTTCACCACCATGCCATTGCATGACCTTGTTGCTGTGTGGAACACACAACAACAGCATCATGAAAATGCCCTTGGGGTTGGATATTACGTTTATGGGTGCTTGCTAAGCGGTTCAAACCTCAGGATTTTATTGAAAGAAATACACAGGGACCTCAGTGGCGAATGATGAATGGATGAGGGCGTTCTGCATAAAGCCTGAGGCATGAGACGTGTGACCACAGTGGGGTTTGACCACTGGTGGTGCAGATGGTTTGGTGCACTGGGTGCAGGATTAAGACTTCTTTCACCTCCTAAAATACACCACGGCTGTTAAGACTGACCAAATTCTGATTTAAACGTTTTCCTTCTTTGCCCGTGGTCCATGATAGGTAGATCAAACATGGGAAAAAAAACTCAGAGTAAGAACAAAAAAGACTTAAAATGTGAAGATAGTAATTCATTTCTTATCAAATATTGGTTATAAAAGTTATACTTGGAACGTGAATTCTCCTTGTCAACCGATGACAATACTTTAGCTGCTAATCTGGATTGTTCTCTCTTTTCCGAGCTACATTATAGTTAATGTCTTCGACGTCACAGAGATTCATAACACTATTGGGCTTTGGATAGCAAAACATGAACAAGAGTCAAGTGTGTATCTCTCTGCTAATGTTCTTGAATAACATCTCCTGGGGCTAGTTTCAACAGTTTGCACTCTCCTTCCTTGTCTGTAAGCTTTAGTCTGTGAAATGTGGAGCACCATCTGTTGTTGAGTTTTATGCCGAAAAAACATCTCTCTATAAATTTAAAATCAAGAGCATAACGATATATATATATATATATAATCCAGTGCAAGGGGTTCTCACACACTGCAAAAACAGCCCTTCTAGAGAGAAGCAAAACATTCTTATATTCAATCAAATCATCCTATATCAAAGCAAAAAAAACTTAACCCATTGGCAGATTTTTTAGCTTGACAAGATTTCTTAAAATAAGCCAAAAATCAAGAAAAAGTAAGGCATACTTTCCTAAAATTAGATATTTTTTCTAATCAAAACATGCTTGACAAGATTAATATTCTTTTTTGGGGCAAATGACGTATTTTCTTGATACAAGGCTTTTTTTACTTTCTTGAAATTCCTTTTTTGCAGTGCAGTTATGTAAAAAATATAGTGTTTTTGGAAAGTCTTTGGGCTGCATGGATATTCTTAATCTCTTAACTGCTTTGCCATTTGATAGGGAACACTTAAAATGGTTTGGAAGAGTGCCAATATGCTTTGCTGCATCCAAAAGCGGCGTGTACCCCTCACTCAGGCCTCTCTCTCTGACTGCAAAAGTGCAGTTTGCAAATGCTCTCATAAATCTCCTCTCCCTTTGTTGCCAACGGTGTTTTCGGTAGTTGAGCAGCGTAACATTTCCATTGTTTCAGCAGCTGTCGTTCCCACCATTTAGAGTCAGACTGATGATCTGCTTGTCCGAACTTTAAAATGAGCACCAGTCTTCAATTATTTCTGTGAATGAGATGAATGTGTTTAAACTGTCATTTACTTTCTCATTTACCAAGTAGCATTCAAATTGCCCTAATTATGTGTAGTTCTTATCTAATAGGAGCGTTTGGCTGACGCTCCACAATGGAAAGGCGTAAATGGAACCCTTAAACATTTTGTTTAAATAAAAAGAATAATGACTCGATTTTTTCCGCAGCAGGCGAGATAGACTCTCGTGTTGATTGGTCGTAAAACCGACTGAGGTTTGCCACTCGTCACTCTGAAGGTCATGTTCAGTCCAACACAAAGAGGAGTGAGACGGGACAAAGTGACCAGGCTGGGAGCTATCGGGTTGTGCCGTGTGACCCAGACGGGGACGCTCATGCCAGACACCTCTGCCTGCTGTCAGGCTGTCTTGTTTAGACAGTCTGTTCATAGCCAAATGGCTACATCCAACAACCAGACGAGCTCCTCATATCAGTCTATTTTCTGCATTAGCTGCCGTAAGCCAGCAATTCAAGCCTTTAGATGCGGGTTCGGACTTTGGTATTCTCAAACAAATCAAAATGAAAAATGAGCTTTGCCAAGGTGGACTTGTGCTGAGCCTCAAGTGCTGAGAGCGCTGGTGAAAAAAACATTTAATTTCACAATCCTTTCCAACCTACTTGGCATCCGAAGCCCAGAAAAACTAGAAACGCATTAGTTGTAACTGACAAATATACTTTAATTCTTATAGAGATTTATAGAGAGAAGATAATGAAAGCACCTCAGAGACTGAACTGTTGGTGAATGAATCAGCTGTGGGCCATACGTTAACGTGCAGTGCTTTAAATAAACACTGTTCGGGCCTCGTCATGCAGAGTGGGCGTACGGAGATGGTTTGAGATGTAAACAATCCCTGAGGATCTGGGTCACTGGGCGTGTTTGTGGGTGAATGTTTTAGGTGAACAGGATCATCAGATAAATCCAGAATGTCTTTGTCTATACAAGAAAGAAAGACGGTCCCCACTAGCATCATGGGAAGTGGTGTCTTCCAAGCACCAGTGTTCGTGTAATCCAGCATCAGCAGACGCCCAGAGATCAGAGGGTTTGGAGCCTTTTTAACTATCCTCCAGTTCTTTGTCCTGGCTTGACTGCGAGCTGTTGGTGCTCCAAAACGGCCTCCTCTCCAGCTCATCTGGGTCAGGAGGTCGTCTGGAACCGCACATGATGCTGCCTGTCATGCCTTCATGAGCGTGAATATTCATGTCGTGTTGCCGCAATGAGTTCAAACATATGTAGCAACCGAGTGCCAAATAATACTTTTGCAACACATTGGACTCTTTACAGTTGATTCATGTAGAGTGTCAAATCTTGGCCATCACTGTGATTTGTAATTTCCTCAAACGTGATGAGGTTTGGTTCTAACGGCTTTCCGTACATGTGACATGAGTGATGATGAGTGGAGGTGGACAGCGCCAAAGGCTTTATGTCTTAGTTGGAGGCCTCCGCTGCTGTCAGATATACGCTTTGATCAAGTGTTTGGACTGAGACGGTGTAAAAGAACTGATTGCTTCTCTTTGAATGTAACTGTTGAGCACATGTTCTGAACATGAAATAATGCATGTCGTGTACTAGACCCAGTTAAGCATTGCATTGTATGCAAGGGAATCTCCCGAATGTAATCAAAGTGTCTAAATGGTTTGACTTCATGATTTCAACATGTGTTCATGATGATTTTTTATTTGGCCATTGCTAATAGATTTTCATAAAGTGACATCGTGGAAATACTTTCATTCACGTTGTTTCTCAGAGATCTGAAGCTGATATGAATGACACGTTTTATAAATTCAACATATTTCTCCTATCATTTATTTAATTTGCCTCAATTCTATCTTGCTCATCCAGCAAATCTCTTATCAGCGCCATAGATTATGGTAAACAAAAAACGTTTCCCATCCGATGTTCAAACCATGTTCCATGTGATCTTGGTAGAGGTCTTCAAAATTGCTTTCAAGTCCCCCAGAACAAGGCGGGGGAAGGGTTCCTTGGATCGCTGAGGCCTTGAAGTTCCTAATGATGACATCAAACGTGCGGAGTGAGTCGCTTGCCCTCGCCGCTCCCTGATCTGCAGGCAGAGAGGGCAGCGGTGAGCTCATGATGGGAGGAAGTCACTTTGCCATGGACAGTGAGAGAGATAGAAAGAGTAACATCTGGCCAGGCCCAGGAAGTGAAGCAGGATGCTTGCAGGCCAGGTGTCACAGTTAGTGATGGAAAAACCCAATCATAGTGTGGAGTGGCCGGTGTAGCTGGGTTAGCCACCTCGTGTACATCCTTACCACCTTGACACCAGCACCTCTTGTTTCCCAGTGTCACATCCTGTCCCCGGGACCTGGATCTGGGTCAGCAGCTGTCAGCTATAGTTGCTGCCTGTTGTCTTTTGAAATG
Organism: Taurulus bubalis; assembly: GCF_910589615.1. Taxonomy (NCBI): domain Eukaryota; kingdom Metazoa; phylum Chordata; class Actinopteri; order Perciformes; family Cottidae; genus Taurulus; species Taurulus bubalis. Next base: position 4,721,169 of record NC_136589.1, on the reverse strand, counting down.
ATGACATGAGAGAACATAATCAAATGTTGTTCTCCCTTTTCCCCTTTTCATCGAGTGTCCTGTTCCCTTGGCAGCAGGAATGTGGATTGTGAATAAGGCGACATGCATTGGCTTGTGCTATATCTAGCACAGCTGGGATTGTGTATGTGTGTGTGTGTGTCTGTACACGTATTAATTTTTGTGCAGCATACACACGTGTTTATTTGCCTGATTATCGTTGTGAGTCTGCTCGACAGAGCTGATTTAGTGTGTAAATACGTGGCGTGCCGCTAAAAACTACACGTAATACATATTAATGCAGGATTTATATCCTCATTTGGGAGTTGGTTACAGCCTCTACCTTACAGGGCACAGGTGTGCTTTGTAGAGCTGCTCCTCTGATCTGCCCGACACGGTTCATCTTTGTCTTGCTCGGCTGACTGTCTGTCTGGGCAGATCAGTGGGATCCAGATGTCTTTTGCAGGGTTGAATCCACTCTCTTACACCCCCGCAGCCAAGGTAGGCCCGTCTGCCTGTCTGTCTGAGAGGCACGCGCCTCCCCTAGGTCGCTCACATGAGCTCAGCTTCCAGGTCGTGCAACACAGGCTCGGTAATTGACCCAAATCAAATGCTCACCGGTAAAAAAAAAAAAAAAAAAAAGTGCCCCTCTCAGTCCTGGAAAAGCTTTGTTCTTCGACCCTAGTTTTAATACTTCCTCTAGCCCTCTTGGCCACAGTCAGATAGAACAGGGAGTTCATAATCTAGTCAAGCAGACACGGTGGGCGATGAAATAGGTTTTGTAGTCCTGATGGAAAGATCTAATGTGTTTAATCCCACACTTTTCTCTGAGGAAAACTGATCAGACATACAAACAGACTCAGACCTGTGAGTCGTATTCCCTTCGGTTGCGTGATAATCTTCTCTTGCAAAATGGCTTTAATGTCAAGCAGAATCTTTTCATTAATTACGGAGTGTGACGGCTCTGTGACTTAACAGCCGACATTCGTTGAGAAATCCTTTGTGCTTAGAGAATGGTATGGTATAATTAATATGATTAAAACAAAATGACTTCCAAATCATGGTCTCTCATCTATAAAATCAATTAAGCAAAGCTATGACCTCAGACAGCATGTTTGTATCGCAGGAATATTATTTTCTGTTGCAGACACTGGCCACACTTAAATGGATTTCACAGTGATGCACATACGTTGCTGATTGTTCGTATATATATGTATACATATATATATATATATATATATATATATATGTGTGGGATATTAGCGTCATATGTTTATAGTCTTGACATGATGTGAATGACAGGACCCAAGTGAGACGGGGACCCCCTGACTCCTCCCCTCAACAGACTGGGACCTCCCGCACTGTGAAACGTTATCCATCATCCTCTGGGCCTATAACGTCCAACGCTCTACCAAATGGCAACGGCTACGGCAGTGAGCACAGGAACTGGCATGGACACAGAAATGGGCATCGCAGCGGGCACGTCAACACTCACAGGCCTAGCGGCGACAGCCAGCTGCACGGGCAGCAGTTCAACAATGCATTATCACCGGCAGGTAAGAACAAAAAGCGTGTCTATTACACTGTGAAATGAATATCACAAAACGTACATCTCCACTCTCCTTAGCCACGTCAAAACAAACACAATCATTCTGGCTCCATTAAAAGAGGCTAGCTCACATGCGTACACATGCATGGTGTCATCGTTGAATGGAACATTAACCACTAGAAAAAAATTGGCAGCGTCCCAGGCGGCACTTCCCTTCTCCCACTGTCCACCCCGCCCGCCCCCCTCTGTGGTCTGCATCACACCAGACAGACAGACGTTTGATATCAATGCTGCACACAGTGTGTGTGTGTGTGTGTGTGTGTGTGTGTGTGCGCTCTGCTGGTCCACAATCTGTTGAGAGGAGTGTGTGTTCTTGTGTGTGGATGCTTTGATATGTTTGGGTATCTGCCCTGTGACCTCTCTGACATTACAGACGCTGAACCCTGGCGCCTCTACCCACAACAAAAATAAATGTGATCTTGTCTTTCCTAATTTTGTATTCTCCCTTCACGACTTCATCTTCTTCTGAGCCAACATCCAGCATGCACAGCTGTCTGCTGTTCTAGCTTCTCTTTTTTTTTTTAGCCGTGTACCACGGCAACGGCTGTTGAACAGCTTCCCAACATTACACAATGTTAACTTGCACTCAAGCTCTCTTTGTCTCCTTCATACATACACACATCCAAAACACCTTCTCTGATAGATAAAGGGCTTGGAGGTTGGCCCAATACTTAATGGTATTCTTTCCCCCATTTGCCGGCCTGTGGCACTTCGCTCGTTCAGCTGCAGCGTGCCACTGCCCAGTCGTCAGCACACACCCTCGCACACTTATAAACCTCCCTTTGCCCGGACGGGGAGTGTGTCACAGTGAGGCTGAATGAGGAAGGATGCAGCTCGTCTCCAGCCGGTCTCTGCTGCTGCTCCTTCTCACCCAGGTGTGTGTGTGTCTTCCAGGGGCCAACCTCACCTCCAACTTGGACCGCATTAAGATCGTCTTCACGCCCATGCTGTGCCGGCGGGTGTGCAGCGCCGGGCGCTGCTACAACAGCTGTGAGAAGGGGGACATGACCACGGTCTACAGCGAGAACTCGCAGCAGCAACAGCAGCATCAGCAGCATCAGCATCAGCCGCCAAAGAACCAGGGCTTCCGACTCTGTGAGTGTCAACTCCGGGGCCTCTGATTATCATTAACCCTTATCTTTTTTGTCTTCTCGTCATCCATCTTCTTCTCTTCTCCTCTCCGTCACTGCCTCTCTTGCTCGCTTTCTGATTCTCACACACGTCCCCTGTGTCTCCATCCTTCTGTCTCATTCTTTTTTTTTATGGGGTGACCTTGACAAAAATGGGTTTCCAGTGGCATGCTGTCTGTTCCTCAAAGAGGAGGCAAAGTGGTGGAGATTAAAGCTGAGAGCTGCGCTTAAAAACTCTCACTGTCAAAGAGAAAGAGAGAGGGAAAGTTGGAGAGATGGGGGTAGACCAGATTAAAAGCGAGCCCTGTAATAGGGGGCTAATCTCCCCCTCGCACACACACACGTGGAGCTGGTGGTCCCACGCTCCCAACACTTAGCCCCATCTCTTTGCGGTTCACACCTCGCGGTTGGCCCTGCCGTTAACCATTTTACGTGCTCCCTGGGAGAGCAGGAACGTATGAAAGAGGAGAAAGAGAGACAGAAAGAGAGAAAGAGTAGCAGCATGAACAGGATTTTATAGGGATTACATTAAACCTTCTATTTATCCTGAGGGCTTTGCTCCAAATTCACACAGGAGTATCCATGGGAAGGGAAGGGGCGGTCAATGCCAAGGGTAAGGTCGTACCCCAGCATGTTTCTTAGTTTTCTCATCAGTTTTAAGGGTCCAGCTGAGGCTCAAACTAATTACTACTTGTGGATTAGAGGGTGCACATACCACACACACATACATACATACATACATACAAATCCTCTCATTTGCATAAATGCAAACTCGAACAGATACAAAAACATGCAACCAACCTTCACTTAAGGGCTCTAGGCTCTTTGGGGAGGACTTAGCTGCACTTTGAATTTATAAACAGGTTGATGTTGCAGATTTATGTGCCCATTAATGGGGTTTTAGAACATGGCGCCGATATTCCAAACACTTCAGCGTCCTGGCAGAGGAACCATCCCACGATTACATTCCTGGCACCTCCACGTCTTCCGTAGCAGCGGGTTTGTTTTCATGCCCAAATTTCAATCTCTAGAAATCTCGTGTGTTAAAGAGTGCATTAAAAGGAGATTGCTTTCTATTTAGGCTAGCATCCTGTTATTGCTTGGGTGTGCGTGTTCGTCGAGGAATGTCAAGTGGACAACAAACAGTTATCTCATGCTGTTGTTATGCTCACTACGCGAGGCAGTAAAATCTGGATGGATAATTATAACAGGTTCCCTTGATACGCACCCCGTTTACAACACTTACTTTAAAGCCTGATATTAGATTAGGTCAAAGTTTATTGAGTGAGAAGTGTGTGTGTGTGTGTGTGTGTGTGTGTGTGTCTGTTTGCTTGTTAGAGGTTGTTAAAGGGATAGGCAGACAGGGAGCGCGCGCATGTGCAGAGTCGACAGTAGGTTGTTTCTCTAAGAATAGTTCCTGCCCCATGTCGGTATAGGACTGGCCTGACACAGACCAGTGCAGGCCTGCATCCCACATTGAGAGGATTTAATAGCCTCCTTGAACTGATAATTTAGCTAGTATGTCTAATCACTGGAGGACTTCCTCTGGACCTCTTTCTCTCTCTCTGTCTGTTTTTTATGTTTTTCCCTCACATTGCTCTCTCTCCTCTCCTCTCTCTCCCTCTCTCTCTCCATCTTCTCTGTTTTCAATCTGTTCCATCCTCCCTCCTTCAGTCGCAATGTTGTTGATGCTATGAGCTAAGGAGCTCTCTCTCTCTCTGTTTCCTATTTGCACCCTGTTCGTGTGTTACTGTCTGTCTCAACGAGACAGAGAGGATGCAGTTTACTGCATGTTTCCATCCCTGGCGTCATCTTTCATCTCATAAGGCCGTCCGTATGTTTAGCTGCCTTGTAAAGTAGTGCTATCCGTGGTGCGTGGTGCTGCTGAGCCAGAAAGGTGATGTCCTTCACTTTTTCATCCTTCATCCAACAAATACAACATTTTCCCTTTGTTATTTGTCACGGTTGGATAGTTTATTCCCCCATTTTATAGTCTTTGATGTTTTGAGTTCGGGGAGGTCAGGTCAGAGCGAATCTGTAGATGGGAGCAGGCCCAAGTATGTAGTGTGCAGGGCTGGCACCCATCCTGTATGCTACAAGATAAGGCCAAGGAAAAGTCTGTGAAAGCAGTACTGTCAAACACCATCTGGCCAGTGCTGGCCTTTTCTCTCTTTTTCTCCCCATGGTAATTTTCAAACTGTAAATCGAGCTCTAGACTGAGCATGTTGTGTGGCTCAATTTACTGATATTGTTGAGAGCCAGTTGCCCTCCTTGGAATTTTTTTTCAAGATATGATAGTTTGGGAAATTCACCAAGCAAGTTTTCCCTACAGATATCCATGCACTTGCTATTTTTTCAGAATGAATGCAAGATGAATCATCACTCATCACCATGCACAGGAGTTACTGATTCGAGGCAAAACATGCCAATGAAGGAGGTGCAGCAGGAGGCCTTAGGACAAAGTTGAAACTGTTGACTGGTGGGGCCAAAATAGAGAACAGCATTAAAATGTGTTAACCATTTGAAAACAAAGCCTGTCCACATGAAGCCCCAGCACATGCCCTTCCTATTAGGAAAATCCTCTCTGTTTCTTATTACCGGATCCTTGTGCATGAGGATGCATAAATCTGTGTAATTAAATGTGGCGTGTTGTATATGCTAACGAGTCTTTCACTTCAGATAACCTCTTTATCTTTTTCTCTTTTCCTTTGAATCACCCAACCCTGTGTTTCTCTCTTCGTCCTCTCTGCAGTCTTCTGTCAGATCCCCTGTCTTAACGGAGGCCGATGCATCGGCAGGGACCTGTGCTCGTGTCCATCAAATTCAACAGGGAAGTTTTGTCACCTGCCAGCCCCGCCTCCTGCCAGACCCACCCCTCACAGCAAAGATGCCAGTCACCAGGGACCAAAATCTCCCTTCCACTCCATGTACACTCTACCACTGTCTAATCAGCAAGGTAATTCCCCACCACTGTGGCCAATGGGAGGGCAGGCATTGGCCACAGTGCACATGCTCAAATGTTCAAAAGCTGGAGTCATAGGGGCTTTTATCCCCTTTTTTTAATGCATAGAGACTACTTTTCCATTGCTGGCCAGCAGTGGAGGTCAGACTCTATTTTGAGCAGAATAAGTAATGGATGACTTATTGAAGAATTCGTATTGTCCACACAATGGTGCTTTTATCAAACAGAAGTTTATTAGAAGCAGAGCAAGACCACATCATGGAGTGATGAGACTGAAATAAAATGTTATTTCTCCTGATTTCCAATTTCCTCATTGCACCAGTAACAAGCAGAAGCTTAGCCTTAGATAATTAAAATTCCACTCAAAAGTCTTTTAAGCTCCATTTTAAATTAAATAAAATAATAATATGAAATGACATGAGTCCAATGTCTGAATTGTCATGTCACAACAAAGAAATGATCCTTCTTGTCTGTATGTTTTATATGTACGCTCAGTTTCACGTACAGGGCTCTTAATAACATCTTCTCCTCGGACTCTCGCTGCCATCTGTCTGTGCAACTATGATTCATGAGTGTGGGTCAGGATTCTGGGAAAAAACCCTGGCACTCCCTGAAGATAGATGCTTCCCTTCTGCGAAGAGGACAAAAGATCTCATTCTTTATATTTCAACATCTACTCAGTTACTTAATAAATCTGTTTTTGGTCTTCATGATGATTTGATTTAAACCAAAATATTTGAAAGTATTTGTGTTGTTGTTGTTGTTTGGTCGTTTCTTAATAGTGTCTTTATTGCCGGAAATTCCAGATGTAGATCTCATAACTTTGTTATGAAGCACAAGCTAAGTGTGCACAGCTTCTATCCTTTGAATGAGGATTCTTTCACACTATCCAAATTATAAACCAAGGATACTCAACTTGCTTTGCATGGGGGTTTTCCAAAATGACAGGAGGCCAGGGGCCAGTTAAAGAACACATGCATTCAGGGCTTAGCCCCTACCTCTGTGGCGTGGTCCGGGGGATCCTCCACCGGCACTTTATTAGTCTGTTTGATCAATTTATTTTCATTGTGAATTAGAAAATGTTCGGCGAGCCACCCAGAACCCTCTCTGGCCCTCTGGCTGTAAATCAAGTGTCACTGCTATACATTCTCCTCTATATTGTATAAACTGTGGGTCTCTTCTTCTCCAGTGTCTCTCCACCCATCCTTGGTGAACGTCCATATTCAGCACCCTCCAGATTCTGAAGTCCAGATCCACCAAGTAGCTCGAGTCCAGCCAGGACAGCGACCGGCCACCGCAGATGGGGCTCACTCGGTCCAGCAGCGCTCCCAGCCTGGGAATGGACATGAACCCACCATTGACCATAGCAGCAGGCACCCACACACCAGTGAAAACGAGAATAACCATGCCAGAACGCACAACCATCAGAACGGACATGTTGGGAGATGCTTTCAAGAGACAGTTGATGGACAGGTATTGTGTTAAGTCATTAGAACACACTATGTACGCTGTCATCACTAGCTGAGGTTAGCCACCTGGTGTGTCCTAGCCCATTGTGGGTGTTGACACCAGTGAGTGAAAATGTTGTTTCACCACAGGTACCGTCACGCTCCCATCCCATCCCCTTCTCTGATTGCTGCTGTCTCAAACAGGAAGTGGGCCTGTGGCTATGATTTATGTCATGTCCAGGATTTATGAGCTCTGACCACACACGTTATGAGTGTGGATGTGTTCCCATGTGGTCCTCTTTGTGGCTCAAATGTGACAATGTGGGCCACAGCAGGTAGCCCTCAGTCATGGTGTGTTTGGTACCATGCATACAGTATGACATGCACCACAGATTCACTGTAACGTACAAATGTCACAACAGACATTCATCAAAGGGAAGAGGAAGTTAGGAAAGGGAAGTACTTCAGTGGCGGTGTGTGAGTTTGGCTAATCTCAAGGCCTAGGACAGCATGTGTTTGTTTGGCTGTGATAAAAGGCTATGTTTGACTCATAGCCTTTCTCTTTGCAGTTGAAACAACACAATGATCTGCAGAAGAGTTGTTTTGCCAGCATTATTCCTTCAACAAGTTTGTTTGTGCTGATCTGCAGCTCCCACTTTATTTACTCTGGCTTCATCGAGAGCTTTGAAATCAAAGCCTCCAGTCAAAATGATTTTTCAAAACCTCAATAGAACTCCCTGAGGGATGGAGAGTACAAAAGCTTTAGCCGGTCGTTTCCCCTCTTCTCCTGCCAGTATGCCAGTTTGGTGCTCTCCAAAGGAATGTCCTCATAAACCTCTATTGGCGACAAAATCAATAAGGTCTGATAGGAATCTATCTTCACAATTAGCCAAGTGCCTCAAAAGGCTTGCCAGGAGGTTCATAGCTGTTCCGGAGACTCAGTGCATGTGTCCTCTTCCAACTAACTAGTCTCAGATGTGTCTGGTTCACTCTGTCCCTGCAGATAGGTACACATGCACACATTTGAAAACAGACAAGCATGCGTGCACAAATATGTAACATTCATTATTAGAACTTGTTTCTTAGATATAATGCAGATGTGTGTTGTTACTGTAGTGTGGCAAGCCTCTGCCTGGCCTAACCAAACAGGATGATTGCTGTGGGAGCGTTGGCGCTTCCTGGGGTCTCAACAAGTGCCAAAAGTGTCCAACTAAACCAGGTAAGCCTCTCCTGACTTGTGTTCCGCTCTGTTCCATTTCATACTAATCTATTTCTAATCTGGTCTAATTCTGTTAGTATTATTTTCTGTTGTGCCTTTGGTATGTTGATCTCTTGGTATTCTTGTTCTGTTTATTCACATTGGTTCAAAACAACAAGACGCAGCTGGGCTCTACTTCCATAGTGCTGCATGTCAAGGTGTTTCGTCAGAAATGCCTGTTATATTCTTTAGCAGCAATTGTTTATGCCTGGTGGATTTTTACAGCATTTATCACAGGTCTAAACATTACTGATGACTGATGAGGATTAGGATTAGCACGTAGCAGACTTCATTACTCACTCCTCTGACTGAGGTGGCTGTGTGACTCGACCATGCACTCCAATAAGACTAAAGCTGTTTTTTATAAAACCCAAACCGGGAAGTTAATGAAAACACATTTAACAGGAAGACGAGAGCCTGGCAGGAGTGCCACCCACCCTGCGGGCTGATTTAGCCAACGTAGCCTTGAAGGGGGAAATGAACACCCGCAGGTTCAGCTGCTTCCCAACCAGAGCTGCGGTAGGTTTGAGAAACAGTAACTGGGTGGTTGCACGCCGTCACCGCCAGGCAGGGTGGGTGGTGACACCCTTCACTGTAGATGGAGACTCTCACTCGGCCTGACAGGTCTGCGTGTTACATGGGCCTCCTGGGAAGCAGCTTTGGTGGCATGGGGCGACAGTTCATACATTACATACAATCATATTAGTGCCATGTCTGCAAATGTTAGTTGGCTGTCTAAGTTATCATACCCTGTTTAATGTCTGACTGGACCTTAATCAGAAGCAGATGTCATCTCTTTCTATCTCCTCCATCTATCATAGATGCCGATCTATTCTTTTCTCTCCCACTCTCCATCTGCCTCGGCATGCCAGATTCCTAAGTCCCCGGTATGATCTCTTTTGGCTCCCAGATGTTTTCCCCTGCTCCCTCCTTTGAAGTTTGTGGCAGAAACGGAGTGAATACCCCGTTTGCTCATTTTTGTGGTTGTTTTTGGGGGCAGCATACTGTTAGCTCGAGGTCCCAGGTCACACGCAGGCAGGGAAGAAAGGATAGAGAGAAGGAAAGTCAAAATGAAGTCAAAATGAAGTCATGTGCAGTATGTCCCAGAAGTATTGGAAGGAGCTTTAATAAGTGAAATGCTTTAAATCCCTCTAAGTGTTATTGTCCTCAGTATAGACACTTGGCGAGATGTTTTCACGCATTCCTCCCTTACTGACCGAGATGCTTTCTTACGCTTGACAGGAATGCTATATAACCTGGAGACAACAGTCCCTGAAAAACGATGCTGTCCTTTATTTCATAGTGAATGGGTCCGTTGTTGGCTTGCAGTGTGGCGAAAAGTCATATAGCTTTTAAGGAGCCTCCTGTGTCTCTTGTACAGTTTGTATTTAGGGGTGTAATGCTACCATTGGTCAGTTTATAGCAGGTTAGAAAATGCACTGTTAACTGAGAGGAAGCAATAGCTACTTTATTTCCGTAATACATTTCTAGATGACGCCAACATGACCACACTATGTTCACCTCTGCTTTAATAAGTCTTTATTTAAGTAGGTCAGTATATCAGCCCTACTCAATATAGTGAAGGATACAGTATAATCAGCACAATGCTTTACTCAAAATGTATTGCTGTTTGGTTGGGTCTCTTTGTGTAGTCGGAAAGTATACATTTCAGCAAAGCTGCAATATTGTAGAGCTATTTTTTTATTATTATACACAAAGGACTTTATGTCACTGTTGTGGAAATAAGGGAGGGTATTATGTGTGCTTGTAAGTTTTGGGTATGTGTGTGTATGTGAAAGAGGGCTGACGTTATGGGGGCATGAATGCCACTGCATTCTATCTCAGTGGGAGCCAAAGCCTTCAGGAGCCAGAGCCTTTAAAAGTCACATGTGGAGGATTCCTGGATCATAATGAGATCCAGATCAACCAGAAGAGGCTGTAGTCAACTCCATCCCTCTGGTTCGGATGATGGGGTGGCGTGAAAAAAAAACCCAGCACTGGACTTTTGTTTGAATTTCAAACTGATTCAATCTGGGATTATCTATATCTGATATAGAGTTGGTCAAAACTGTCCTTGAGTGTGGGAGCTAACCAGTGAGTCAAGTGAGAGTGAGAATGAGGAGGAAATGTGGATGCACAGGTCCAATAATGAGCACATGACAGTAACTGAGAGGAAGTGTATCCTTGAAAAGCAAAGAGGCAGCAGGGTAGTATTGTTTGTGCAACTTTGGGGATCATCTGAGGTCCCCGAAGCCAACTGAAGGCCATTTGCTGTGGCCTGAGTCTGACCCATTCTGCAGTGTTGGCATGACTCTCTATAATTGTACTGGCAGCCCCTCCCTCCTTGTGAGTTTCACGGCTCATGGAATTCCACAAGCCGTTTGTCTCCCAATCTGTCATTGCTGGGCAGCTTCCCTCTCCCTGACTCTCCCCGTCTGTGAGGCTGGGAGGCTTCCCAGGGAGCCAGATGAGACGTCCCCTGGGCCTAAAGTAACCAGCAGACCCACAGGAGCCTTGGCTTCCTCTAACTCTACGTACCTGGTTCATCAAGGTCATCATGATGTCACTGCCCTATGTTTTTGCCCCTTTTATCATACCTCTATCTGGGAGTTGTCGTTCTGCTCTCCCCTTTCTGCTCTCTGTCTCTCCGTAACGAGGACGCTATTCTTTATGAGGTTTAGATCAATAAAGTCAGATGAGGCAAAGAAGGAGGGGGCCCACAGAGCTCCACAGATCTTTCCACATGAACTCATACTCGCCCAAATCTCCCATCTATTTCCCAGACATTAAATCTGACATCCAACAAGGGGCCAAAGCCTCCGCCTAATACTTTTTATTAGCGCTGAATACTTCTTAATTACCAACGAAAACCAGAGATGCAATGACTTTGGCCTCAGAAATAGGCAGCGAGAGAACAGATGCACTGGAAACAGCTCCGCAGCAGCTTCTCATTGTGATTAGATAGAGACGTCACGTATCTTTGACAGCATTTGATTCATTGATGTAGACTTAGTGTTATTCTTTCACAACTAGAATGATGGAATCTATTAGCTGGCCAGCAGTGCGGCTAATCAGTGCTGAGCAGAACCAACCGCTACAAGACATAAATCCCTGTTAGAGGCAGACAGATTTGAAATTTGTGTTGCATTTCTTAATTGGATACAAGTGAAGTTAAGCACATTTTTATTGGGAATGTACTGGGGCATGCTTTCTTTTGGAACCAGCCCAGGTGGTTACTATACCACAGTAAATTGGAGATTATAGAGGAATGTGGGTCTCTTTTGATGAGGTTTCCATCGCCATCAGCGTCTTGGAGAAGGGCGTTAAGTGACATTTTCAAAGGAACAATGAAAAGTATGTTTTAAGTGAAGATTTAATGTTGCAGAAAAAAATGATAATCTCCCAATCACAGCCTTTTGGTTGCTTCACATTTTTGGACACAGTTTTGGATGGTAATGCTAATCTCTGTATCTGTGAGAGGATGTTCATATTAGTCCCACGTGTCCAAACTGATTAGCCTTTGCTTCTCTGGCAGGGACACATTATTTACAGAGCATGTGATATGGACCGTGCAAGAATGGCAAAGGTGGCGCGTGCCAAGGAGACCTTCTGTTTTCAAAGCAAATGACTTCCCCTTAAGCTGTTTGCTCCAATCAAGCATTGGCTCAAAGGCCAAGATGAGATGGCTTTGCCATGTTAGAGACTCAAAAGTCTCGAAACTCTCTGTGGTGATTAAAGAGCTCTCTTTGCTTATAGTTTTCTTGCGGCGGCACCAGTTTGTCCCGTGGCGGCATGTCAGAAGGTAAATTGCTGGAAAGGATCTTGGCTTTGGTGTTGATTTTTTTTCCTATAGAGATTGACACCCAATGAAGTGGAAAGGAATACTGTCTCCTGTTCCCATCCTGTGAATGGCATCAAGCCCTCCTACCTCCATCCTCCGTCTCCCACACGCTCTCAGGTTTTCCAGACAGCTAATAGTAGAAGCCCAACACTGAGGTTGCCTCCCAGGCAGATCCCTGGGGAAACTGGTGAAGGGCTCTGAGCCCTGTGATTGATGGACCAGACCTTTCAATCGTCTTAGAAGAACGGCCCCCGGGCCGGGTGGTCTACAGAGTGATTGTACCAAATTAGCAATTGAAGATTTCTGTACAGCCGAGGAGCCCATCTGACCATAAACTCTCTCCGTTCTCAGCCTCCTGCCTTTTTCTCTCTTTACTCTCTCTCTCATTTTGCATAAGCCGTCTTTTCATTTGAATACCCTCAGCTGGGCCCTGTGTGGAGCAAATTGTACTTTTATGTTTAAAAAAGAGATTAATTCAGATTGAATTTAGGACAGCACCGTCTATCCAAAAGCGCCAAGGAATTTGAATTGCACTTTCAGGTCAGGAAATTTGAGCAAATATTATTGAACATTTGCCAGTGGAATGCACAATGCCATTATATGGAGACGGACAATAAATTAGTAAGGGGTGACGACGTCTTTTGTTAAAGAGGGCTAAATGGATATTCAACAATTGGAAGCTTCTGTCTGTACCCTCCGTCGATACAGAGCAGTCTGGGTCTACAGTCTTTGTAACCCAGGGTGACGCTAATGATGCGCAGCTTGAGCTCACTCTTGCAAGCCACTGCCTGTGTAATGCCACTTTTCTACACAAGTGACTGTAGAAACAAGCATGAGAACAGACACACAATTAAATCCTCTTCAGGATACCGTAATTCTTAGCTTTTTGTACTTCACAAAACTTGCAGTGCCAAGTTGTCATGGATTTTTTGTTCTGCTGATCACCATCTTTTCTTGAGGTGAATGTTCAGAAGAGATGGTTCTGATTTGCTGGTACAGTAATCTAAGATTCAGACACAATGATTTATCAAAACTCGCTCTAAAATTGCTCAATTCATTAATAAATGGAACGGCCAAGACTCTCTGCATCTTATAATAAACGCCAGTTTGTGCTGAACGTATAGAAGGCTGTTGTCAACCTCTGTATGCTGAATTTCAACATCTGGTTCGTAAACCTGACTGCAAACAAATTGCCCCGAGGGAACAATAAAGATCTACTGAACTGAGCTCTGATAACAAGCATTTTCAATATCCAGGAGGCAAATGAGAAAAATGTTGAGCACAATCTACCGAATTAGATTCTATGTGCAAATAAAGTTTTATGAACATACACTGTAAATGTGTCTGGTACATGTGGAAACATGCCAACTTTACATCACATAATGTTTAATGTCTGTGCGGTACTTACATAATTAGGCTGCTCAAGACATTTACAACATCTCAATCTTTTCTCTCACGCCATGTTAAGACAGGTTTTGAAATGCGCTGTTTCTCAGATTCATGTTGTTACTGACTGCAGAGGTCCTCACCTCCCTGCTAATAAGCTTTATTGAGACACCCGGACCTCCCCTACTGGGCTTCCCTTGGCATGTGCGCCCTGCTGTCACTCAAGCCAGACTTTCCCTGATCCCATCGCTGCAGGAGGGCGTGCACACCGCCCTACCACAACAGCTCATTACTCAGAAACTTTGAAAGGAGGATTAGGAGGGTGCGGAGGAAGATGAGGAGGTGGGCCGACAGGAACAGGGGCGTCACTTTGACACAGTTCCCCCTTTTCCCGTTGCCCCCTTCGTACTGACCCACTTCTGCTTTGTCAACCCTCAGGTACATTGAACCTGCCTGGTCCAATGGGTCACAGCAGGACAAAAACATAACTCAGCTTCCAGGACTGTGTTCCCAAAGCTTCCATGTGGCACACATTCCAGTCACTCCTGGGAAAATTACACAAACTCATGACTGATTGCTGGGTTGTGTTTTGACGGTAGACGTTTACAGGATTGCTAAATTGGTATCCTGTGCATATTGAACGTTTCTACCATGTGGTACCTAATTCTTTCCATTCTTTCCACATCTCCACGCCATGGTTTTCTGAAGCTTTGGTCACAAACAGAGCAACTTTCCAAGCGCGCTTTCCCAGGGGAAGAGATGTGTTGTCTTTGCTTGCAGGGCTGTGACTGTAGTTTCTTGCATGCGTAACCTCTGTTTTCAACCCTTCGTCGCTGGGGCAGCAAGTTCAAAGCAGTGCGATACTTTGGTAAAATCGTTTTTTTTCTGGCCATGGATTAAACCCAAAGATTGTTCCGGTTTTCTGTGAGTGGGAAATGTTGGATGCCATGATTTCTGGCATCCAACATTTTATATATATATATATATATGTATATATTAGGGCTGGGCACGTTAACGCGTTATAAATACGTTAACGTAGCAATCCATTAACTCCAACAATGATTGTATCATGCGTTAACAGCATTTGTTTTCTTTTTAACATTGGGCTTAACACTGAATGACGGCATGTATGAGCCTCCCTCAAGACGCCGTAAGTAGAATACACAAGTTGTATGAAACGGAGCGGACTACGTTTCTCTCACTGGAGACAACTGGACAGTTCCTCGAAGCAAGTTTTAAAAAATCACCATAGCAACACAGCCAAAACATTAAACCTGCTCCCGCGCAGGCTTACTGAAATTCACTGGATAAGCTGGCCACTCCCACCGGACAGAAAAGGCAGCTCCCTTCCTCATTGATGAAGGAGCGATATTAGTTATATTAGTTTTATAGGGAGAGAGTTCTTCCAGATCGCCAAGATCCATTCTCACATCATCATGACTTCCTGTACGCGGCGATATAGATTCTGCCGACAAGAAATCATTTATTTACGAGAGCTCCTCGAGCCGCGGACATTGATCATTACAGGCGCAGCTGATCGCCCGTCTCACAGACAGAGACTCTCACCCGCTGCATGCCGCTGTTCTTAAGTTTATTTAGCGCTTAAGAAACGTATGGATGTGTTGAAAGCATAATTATATGACTGTTATTAGTACACCATACATATCATTATTGTAGAAAAGGTGGACTCGTGATAAGAATACAGAGAATCACACACAATTTCTTTTCACTGCTTCAATTGATTGTATTTCTGATTATGAATAATACATACATACTGATCCGCCTATACACATATTTAAACTCCTAGTTATATGGTAATCTATACCTACATGAATATACACATATATTGTACATGTATTGCGCATACAGTACATATATCCTCATAAGTATATATTTATTTGTATACTACTGCCAGCAGGCACATTTAAATAAATATAATCTGATTGATTTGGGTGATGAACCACTTAAAATTAGCCGATACATTTTTCCAACACTTATGCATTGGATTTGTCTAATATATTTGCGACGCTTATGTCTCGCAGCGGGGGCAGTATTAAGCTGCGTTCACACCGAAGAAGTTGCAAAAACGTTGCGAATATTCGCAACGCGTTTGCTGTGAATGATTAAGGTCTTAAATTCCTCATATGCTTTCATGATCATCTCCTGCTTGTCAGCGGAGAAAATGAAAAGGTTCCTCTGAGTGTATTTAGCATTGTACTGTTAGAACATCGTGGTGTCAGTGCTCCATTATTATGCCTTCTGAAGAGGAGTGGGCACATTTATCCAGATGACTGACGTCTGGTTAGAATTAACGAGACCGTTTCAGCACGGATCCTCCGTGGAGAAACCGAGTTAGCCTGACGTCAATCATCTCGCTAATTTAAGATGGATAATAGGACATTTGCTCGACTTATATACTGTTGTTAACTTGCTGTTGCTCCGAGAGTGCCTGTTATATTGTTCTGATAACATTACTTTCACATAAAAGTGTGTAATACACTAGTTTTTAATTCATTATTGAATTTTGCGCATAATGCGATTAATCACTGTTAATCACAAAAAAATCATGCGATTAATCACTGTTAATCACAAAAAAATCATGCGATTAATCACTGTTAATCACAAAAAAATCATGCGATTAATCGATCACATTTTTTCATCTTTGCCCAGCACTGGTATTAATATATTGAAATCTTGGCAGAAACAATATTTGGCAGAAACAACATTTCCCAGTGTGTTTATGTGCTAAAGCGAATCATGGCTATCAGGATTAGCTAATTTAAATCACAGTATGACCATCATTGCTTTAAGATGTCTGATTTATGACTGTAATCTGATTAGGCTGTAACAGTAAGACACAGTTCCGTCATGCTAATAAGCATGTCGTTATTCTTAAAGCTTTCCTCACCCAAACACATCTTTTACCCTCCAAAATCAGATGTTGGGTCATCTCTTTTCAAGATGATATGAAGCGTTCTTCATCTCAGTTTATGTCATGGAAAGATCTGCTACTAATAATCACCCTGTCTCTGTCAAACACTCTGACACGCTCAAACAAAAACAGACTTTTTTCTTGGCCACGTGATCGTCACATCGACCTCTCTGTACATTAACATAGTGCGCGGGTGCTTGACTGCGTGCCGAATGAGTAATGACATAATGTTTTCAGACTTCTGTCACCATGGCCACACTGGGTTATTTACTGCACTTCTGTGAACCTCTAATGTACACATCTGAAGCACACAGCCTATAACTTCCATTGCTTTGGGGAAAACAAGCAAGTAGAAGTTTTGAGACAATCCCCTTCCTGTGAGCCGTCCATGAATCATCCTTCCTAGTGTGCACAGTAAAGCATTAGTCTCTTGTTTAAGTAGATTCGCACTTCGGTTGATGATAAAGGTCAGGTCCGTCACGTAGGCGTCCTCAACATATTTATGATGTAAGCACTTCCTTCACGTGTCCCCTGGGGTTGAGGAGAGTTATAGGTAATATGATTATAGATGACGTCGAGTGTTATCCCTACATTCTGCTGGATGGCAGTGCTGTCTTATAAACGTGGTTGATGAGTATCCATTTCCATACACTCACTCTGGAGTCCCAAGGGGCCCGGCTGTGGGTCCCCTCATTTTTCCTCTTGCCAAGATGCTCACATCTGTAAATTATATGGTCCCCTCCTGAAGCCGGGCTCCTCCTCTTCGTCTCCCTGCGCGATGGACCCAATGCGCTGTGACAGAAAGGCCCGGCGCTCACAGATCGCTTTGCTCTTCTAAAGCTGTGCTTTCTCTTTCTGTTTGCAGCATATGCAGTGATTGCAAATGGACAAGTGGAATGTCCCAAAGGTTTTAAACGGATGAATCTCACTCACTGTCAAGGTAAGCTTTAAAATAAGTTGATGAATGTGTATGAAGTTCAATATGTTCTGAACGTTATCTTATGATTTAACCCACCACATATTTTAATAGGTAGCTTACCAAGAACAAAAATTTAGCTCATATTACATATAATGACATGGATCTGATAAAAAAAACTTACTGCCCATATGTTTCCATGTTTCCATGCATACATGGACCCTTGTGGACCCCTATAAAAGTATTGCTTGCTGTATGTCTGGCCCCTATGGGAACCAGGTCAAGACTACAATTAGCCTTGGTCCAGGGTCAGAGTTCAGCAGCCAATGAGCACCTGCGGCTGCTGTTTTAATTGGTCTTTAGGGTGCTCAGTTGAGAATGGTACAGCAGGCTGCGATTATGCTAAATGTAGCTCTCTGAGTATTTGGAAGCTTTAGTTGAAGGCCTGTTTGTGGCTAAGCCTCCCTATTTATGAGAGCAGAAGAAAACCTGTTTAACTGCTGGCTCACCCAGCCATCTCTATGTAAAACTGTTCCCGAGCATACACTGGATTTTCCTCTATTGCAGCATCCCAGAGGTGTCTAGTTGGCAGCTGGATGGTAGATCCTGAAGCCACTGTCCCACAACACTACTCAGACTATTCAGATGTGTTGCTGGTGTTAGTATACAGCACTGGCAATGCCATCTATATCATGCCTCATCCACTGGTTCAGCAGGTTCACCATGTATTCTGATACAGTGCAATACTGTTGGCCCATTGGTGTTTTCAGGTAAAGACTGAGCTGGGAAACATATTTTAATGAAAATAAAGACGTGGATCGCTTATTTTCCAATAGTGTGTCAACAAGCCAACACATGTGGAAATGTATCTTTCTATTATTCATGCTTGTCTTTTGTGATTGTTTCAAGATGGTCCTCCCTTTCAGTTGCTCATTTCTTGAGTTCCAAAAAAGCAACGCTGACAGTTACCCACAATATGTACTGGAGTGCTTTAAAGTCTCTGTCCCGTTCAGCTGCTGCTCCCTTCCCCCAAAATTATTTCTAATTTCAGGTTTCGCAGCAACTGCCAAGAAGAAAAAAAACATATTTTTCATTATTATCAGGATGGCGTCCAGCTTGCCAAACTGGGTCTCCTAGTCTGGGCTCTTTGTACTATATTTTATTGGAATAGAGCAGAGCGTGTCTCGTATTCAGTAATTGGCACGATTTACTGCTTGCATGCCCCCGACCCTTCAGTGACGTTCACGCTACGATAAGACGACCCATCAGAGCCGCGCAATGCTCTCTGACTTCAGACGATTGCTCATCTTCAGAAGCTGCTTCTCAGAAACTAGGTCATCTGAATTGTCCATTTGTAACTGTGCTTGTTATATGAATGGCACACATAGATGTAGTCTCTGTTGTGCAGTGTAGATCGGTGCTCGGAGCAGGTCGTATTACTCATAGGCCACAAGAGAGGATGGAAGTCTTACGTAGTCTCTCCTGACATTTTGAATCAACTTAATAAGAGTTAATAACAATTTGAAAACACTGACATTTGACATGTATTGTATTGAATACTGCAACTGGTTAAGGCCTCAATATATATTAGGTTATACAGCAGGAATTTGCTTGTGAAAGTGTACTTTTCTCAAAAATGGCTGCTTTGGCTGTATTTTCTATTCGCATGCTGAACGGATGCCTTTCTGGCCCCATAAGTATTGTCTGGTTTGAGACTTCCAAAGTAGTCACTAGGTACTCCCTTTAGCCATAACAGCCAATACATATTAAAGAGGGTAATGCTGCCAATTTCCTTTACAATGTCTGCCTGTGTTTATGTGAGTATTGATTTTTCCAGAAGTTAAGAGTGGCTAAGCTCAAGCAAGGTCGCAGCAAACTGGCTGACACTTGATGCAGTTGAAGTCATCCAAAATATATCATTGGACAATAAAAACAACATTGTCAACAAGAGCAACCAAGCATAGATTCAAAATAGATGTTGAGATTAGTGCTGATCATGACAGGTTGTCATGGAAGTCCGTTTCAATCCCAATCAACCCACCAGCAGACTGTAACAATAGCACTAATCTGGTACCCAACCGAACCATGGATTAAAGACCCCATGTGATTAAGGCTGAGCCCAATGCTGACCTGAACTCTGACCAGGTAGCATGCTGCTTAAACTAAACCCAGCTCCCACAGTACCTGTACAAGAGAGTTGTTGTTCCCAGCTCTGGAGAGTGTGTCTTTCAGCACGGGCTGCCATGCCATCGGTGGTCTGCTTCATTGTCTTCACAGCCTGTGCCTCATCCTCGCTCATCCAAACAGGTCGCTTTTGCTAACAGAGACACAGGTTTGTTTTACGTTGTCATAACATGAGAGGCTTTGGCATTCTAAGGCCAGCCTCAGCTTTAGACCCAGCTCCTCTCAAGAGAGATAGAAACGAATTGGAATAGAAAAACAAAGGGCAACGGAGATAGAAAAGAAGAAACAACAAAAAGAACATTGAGACATTCTCTGGATTTTCTTCAGTCCACATAATTTATCAGATTCACTCCCTTATAAACTCGTGTTTTCCAGCAGGAAGCAAAACAAGAAAACAAGAGCAGATTAATTAGAATTGGGAAAATCTGTGGTGGCAGGCTGTCGGGTTCCAGTCGTCAAAGCAATGGGAAAAGACCTAATGACGTGCTCTTTGTTTAACACGGTAGAACAACAAACTTTGCCTGGTCCCAGTGTGCTCGCAATCGCATGACTAAGCGCCTGAAATATGTCCCCCTATGCTCCTGGCACATTAACTGGCTTGCTTGCCTCCATTTGGCTTAGTGACTCCTGCGCTGTTGGAGCAATAAGAAAGCTCCTCTGGTCACTGCATCGCTCCAGCACACGGTTCAGGAGTCAGAGAGGGGAAAAATTGACGTAAGCGAGCGATGCTGTGACCTTATTAGACACTGCGATGGAAAGATGATGAGGAAGATAATAATCTTAAACATGCATCCATTTCCTCCATGTGACTGTGCAGATTTCAAAGTCAGGGTTGCCACAGCCCTGAGAGTTTATAATATCTTAGAAGGGTTCATGATTGAGTGCATTCTGCTTTACACTGGTCAAACTTATTATATGCTTCCCTCGTGCTATCACTCCTCCTTGCTTTCATACAATTGTGAAACCTGAAAGTGACCGTATGTCATGACCTCCCAGCAGCGGGCGGTTTTGAAGACATGATCTATTGCAATATTTTGTCACCTTTTAAGGTGTACATGCTTTACATCATCTCTGCTGGGCTGCCTCTCTGTACTCAATGAGAAATGCAGTACAACAAATCTGTTATATTATGCATTGTTTATTGAGAGTAAAATAAATAAAAGCACCGCTTGTCAGAGGAAAAACATGACTTCATGATATTTTACAGAGTGAGAATGGAACAGATACTCCGTGACTGACGTCCTCCATCTTTCACAGACATCAATGAGTGCCTGTTGCAGGGGCTCTGCAAGAATGCTGAATGTGTCAACACCAAAGGAAGCTACAGGTGCACGTGTAAACCAGGCTTCTTGTTGGATTCTGACAGGAGCCATTGTGTCTGTAAGTATCACTATCCAATTACGGCTGTGGTCATTGTCTCATGTATTGCATTGGAATAAGGAGGACCCATCGCTTCTCTCCCTAGCGGACAAGGCTGTGTCAGACCAGAGGGCATTCTGCTACCGATCGGTGTCATCAAGCACATGCTCTCTGCCGCTTGCTCAACACATCACCAAGCAGATCTGCTGCTGCAGCCGAGTGGGAAAAGCCTGGGGCCCTGGGTGTGATCGCTGTCCTCTGCATGGATCAGGTACAGCCTCCAAAAGTCACCCTGCTGCCGCATTTGTGCCAAATTCATTCATGTTTTACTCTTCTTTACGGGGTTAATCACTTTTGCAGATATAGCATGTCACATGTAATCTAACGCAAGGGCTTGCAATGGTAGTGAAAGCCCAGGCCACGGATATTTACCACCATTCTGCTCTTTGACAGGCTTGTACAGCAGTTCAAAATAACCAAATGTGCTTTGAGTGGAAAAGGACCAAAAGCGTTACAGTTTTCATATTTTGGAGGCTGCATAATAGTGGGAGTCCGTCTTGTATTATCACTCCAACCCTCAGAGAGAAACCCTTCTAATAGACCGCAAAGCTTCACAGCAGAAATAAACAGCTCGGCCAAGTGAAACATGGGAAGTAGTTGTCATCTTTTTTTTTCCCTTACCGATCTAATCTTCAAAGTCTCTGAGAGAAACAGGCTGGTTGTATGAAGTGTCTGTACTGGCCAGTGATTCATTAGGATTGTCATAGATCAGATATCACATACACAGACCTCCATGGTGCTGCTCAGCCAGGACTGACACAGTACACAGACACACAGCCTCTGATTATTTCGGATGCTGGCTTTGTATGGCCTGACAAGCTGTTAGAGCCATGTTCTGAACCAAGCAGCCAGGCCCATTACTTGTGACTTGGTAACAGGAGCCGGTTGACTATAATTCCATATTTACTGCAGTCGTTCTGATGTGGCTCTTGATCATATGTAGCCCCATTTCCCTCCCCTTTAAATTCATCATTCAGTAGCCTATCATACCAACATTTCCTGCATTTACAGCGGCCACATATCTGTCATTGCTCATATCTTTATTCCAGACTCTTTTGGCGTAGAGTTGCTGGTTTCAGGTCAGGTAGGGGACACAGTGCCTCTCACTTGTAATGGATTCACCATTGCTGAGGTTTGTTGGGCTCCGACACAAAGAGGTGCAGTCTCCGTTCTTTTATGTAGACTGCCGATCCTCCATTAGCCTTTACACCAAAGAGTTCAAAGGTCAGTCAGTATTACATGATCCTCTACTTCCCCCACTGGAAGCATTACCCTCTGGCATGACTGCGTCTGTTTTGAATGTGCAGATATCCCCCAAACTTTCCAAATCCCCTTGCTGGTAGCCCTCTGTGACAGCTGTCACTGGCCTGCCAGCTAGCTAGTTCTGCGGCTCGAGCGAAACCCGACCCCCCCTTGTTCACAGCACAGCATGCTCAACATAACAATATTACACGGATGGCTTATAGTTATTCTCTGAATATCAGACTGAAGTATGAGGCACAATTACACTCTGGCCTATTGTGTGCTGCTTTGTGTTTCCTACCCTGCAGACCATTTCAAGGAGATCTGCCCAGCTGGTCATGGATACACCTACTCGCGCTCTGATGTACAGATTTCTGTGAGACAGCTGGAGGAAGAGGATCTGCAGAGCACAGGAGTGTCACGGGAGGAGCAAAGCCCCACTTTCCCACAGCCTCCATCCTCTCTGCCCTGGGTGCCCCAGCCGCCACAAGTACCCCAATACCCCGTGTACCCAGAGACGCCACAAGCACCCCGGTACCCTCTGACTCCACAGCAGCCTCTCCATCCCACTCACACAGCCAGAGAGATACCTATGCAGCCGGAAGGTGAGAATAACAACATACAAACATGGTATTCACGTGGGAAGCTGGGTAAAACCCAATCTGATCTTATTTTCTACACTACAGGATGTGAATAGATCAGCTTTTTTTTTTGTGAGGGTTCAAACATCAACAGGATGTTTTTATCTCCATATATAAATACATGCTTGATGCAATGTTCAACATATTTGGAGTAGTATCTAAGTACCCCATCCATCAAAGTGAAACCCATTTGAGCATCCCAGCAATGCACACAAGTAATCCACTTTGGACATACATCTAAATCCTCTGGATTTCCTGTAAATGTATCTTCCTGATTTAATGCTCCTGAAATACTTTAATGGCAAGGCTACAACATTTTGATTTATAGGAGGAGACAATTCTGTAAATATTTATGGATGTTTGTCTTCATTATCCAAGATATCTTTTTCCTTGTCTCTCATTGCATTTTTCCATGGCCGGTAGTCTGCACTACTTTTGTGAGTCTACCTTCTCAGTCTGGCTTAAAGGATAAATGTGCCATAATCTTTGTTTTATTAGAAATAAAGACCTCCAAAGCTGTCTAAAGAGAACATGGGCTGTTGTGTATGTTGAGTGTAACCATAATCATACTCGTTAATGCGAACAGAATGTCAACTTTTTGCTACTGATAAACTTTTCCTCTTGTCGTTGCAGATGTGGAAATTCTGAGTCCGGTAAGTTCTCCCTCCCTGTCAACCTCTTGGCTCATATTTTTGAAATGTTTATCTTCGAACGATATGCTTTAGCTATCTCAGCTGGAGGGTTTGTTATGATTATATAACTTATTCAGACCACATTTTGGTCGATGGATAAATACACCTAATTAACACAGAATACGCCGACAAAAGCAGACAAACTGTATGAACATGAATATCTTTGACATGTAATGTCATTTGCTTGTTTTCTAGCCAGCTGTTGTGACTGACTCACCACTGAAATATCCAGGTATTTGTCTCTTGACTTTAATCATACAGATCATAAAACACTACCTGATCACTGTCAACAGGTGCCGCATTGCTGTTGTTCAAAGCCTCTCTTTTGAGCTCAAAGGCCAATTTTCAGTCAGGCACAGACATGTGATGTGTTTTCTATAAATGTCTCACTCAATTCTGGACTGCCCTCACGCCAGCGAAAACATTGACATTCAACTACATTCAATGAGTCTGCTTGATTTATTTTGGTCCTTGTACTGTTTTCAGCCTGGGGGAAAGCGTAGATCATTTTTATATAGCTGCCCAGTGAGTGACAGCTGGGGCAGTAGTGGTTGGGAAAACCAGAGAGTGTCTCGTTTAGCTTGTAAACAATAAGAATTTACTATGTGTCACAGTGTTAGCGGTTCACTGTGTGTGTGCACTCACCCGGTCTCAATCCGTCTTCACAGAGGCGTCTCCAGACTCCTCCATCATCAACCTGAGGCCAAATTCAGAGGACACAACCCACACAGACTCAGCCGCAGGTAACACTTACTTTTGAATGCACGTATTCTTAAAGCACTCAATATAAAAGCACAATGTCAATGTCAAATTGACAGGTGGGTAGAAAGACCATGCACAAGGGCAGCACAGAGCTGGACTCCTCATTTGTTGCGCTTTCAGTCAAATACTGGCAGACAGCAGCACATCTCGTAAGACATTTGTTCAGGCTTACCCAGAGTTAAACCGAGGAGCGCTTGTTTTATGATTTTATTTGACCCCTTTTCTCAGAGCCAATTTGGCCTGGAGATGCCGTGCTGCACAGAGGGTGAGAGGGTGAGAGAACAAGAGTGTTCCTCTTGGAAAGGGAAGCTCTCCGAAGCTGACACAGGCCAGATTTATGAAAAATAGAGGGGGGAGCGGACGGCAAGGTTAAAGTGTGTATTGGGGTGAATTTACAGTAATCCTTTAGAGAAAGACATACTTTAGTGAGGTTTCCCTTCCTCCATAGAACACAGGGGCCCAGTTCCCTGTCTATTTGTAATCCATTTGGACAGAAACATTTAAAAAAAACACCAATGTCAGGCTCTATTGTGCATGACCTGCTTCTCGTCGACCCCTTTGTGAGAGCTCCATACCACCTGTTGGATCACTACAGTGCTGTAAAACCTGTCCCCTCATCCAAGACCTCACCTATAAAACAGCAAGACTGGCTCCCATGGAAAACAACATGTGTTAGTGGAATGCACTTTTCTTTTTTCTTCTTCTTTTTAACAGTGCCTGTAGTGTTACATAACCCTAGGTCAAAAATATTCTTGTCTGCCTTCTGAGTTATGACCGTGCACATCTCTGTGACTTTTTGTAGGTATTGACAAGTGTGCCAACGCCCCCGCCATATGTGGCCCTGGTAAATGTGTTCCTGTGCAGACCGGCTACACCTGCCGCTGCGAGCCGGGGTTCAAGCTCAGTGCACTGCAGACCAACTGCATCGGTAAGCAACAATGGGAGAAAGGGAGACGTAGAGGGAGATAGACAGGGGTAACGGTGGGACACGCAAAAGGAAGGAGGGGCCCACGAACACACATGCCGCTGACACCAGAGGCCCCAGCGGCTCTGTCCATCATTGTCTCTGCGCAAGCAAGTCCTCAACACCTAACATTACACGGCACAGAAGCCTTGAGAAATGAAGCGAGCCAAACTGAAACAGATCAGTTTGTTTGTGTTGACCTGTTCCGTGATGCCTGACAACAGCGCGCAGGCCGTCCAAAGAGCTGCCACGGTGCTGTGACCCCCTACCTCACGGTCAAGGCCTTGGCTGCAGCCTCTGCTCTACTCGGCTGGGCTCAGGTCCATCACTGAGGAATGCCTGCGCAGTAGAGGAGCTCCATAGTCAGGGCTTGGAAAGTGTACAGTCTCTGCTGTTGAAATGGAACTGAAAGGCGATGTCCCATTTCATCTCTGGTTCTCACCTTCTCTGTCTTCTGCCTTTAATTTATTTCCCTGTCTCCCATTGCAGATGTGAATGAATGTGACGAGGACCCGTGTGAAGGGAAGGGCCGCTGTATAAACAGTTATGGCTCCTATATCTGTCAATGCCGCAGCGGCTACAGCCAGGTGATCACCCAGAACAGGAAGTTCTGTCAAGGTGAGCCACAACCCAAATGACAGCAGGAGACATAATGTTTCCAATCAAGTTCTTGTCTGTCAGCACTGTTAATTTAAAACGCATCCTGGCCTAATTAATGCTGCAGAGCACAAAAGTCACTTTCTTTTCCGTTGTCCTTGGTTTTCATTCAAACTGGCAGACATTAATGAGTGCAGCATGCCCAACAAGTGCCAGAATGGCAAATGCGTCAACACAGAAGGCTCTTACACCTGTGAATGCAGCAGTGGCTACGCCAAGTCTTGGAGAGGCCAATGCGAAGGTGACATGCATGCACAAGCTCCTACGCACACATTCACTTCATATAACAGCATAATCCTGGCCAGACCTTGATTTGTTTGCTGCCATGAGTAAATGTGTAGCTCGGTTTTCCTCGAGTCAAAGCCAGGAACAAAACTCTGCTCACGGAGGGATCTTGTGTTTGTACATATTATTTCCATGCATGTGCACATTGTTTTCGTAACAACTAATTCAAATTGTTATATGTCCCACCCTCCCCTCCGAGCAGATGTAGATGAGTGCGGAGATCCCAGCTCCTGTCCCAACGGTGTCTGCGTCAACACTCTTGGCTCCTTCCAGTGCCAGGCCTGCGGCCCGGGGTTCAGGCCTGCCGATGAGCGATGTGTGGGTAAGACAACCCCACATCCGATCACAGCAGCAGCACCACGACCCAAACTCCTACGGGGGTTTCCGACCGCTGCACGGAAAGAAGCTGGGTTTCCCTTTTACACTGTAAACGCTTCCTGTATTAGGGAACATTTACGTAGGCAAACGCGGCTGCTCCCAGTTGGCATCACCAAAAATAACCCAGGCGTCACGGCAACAGGCCATGCCGTTAATGACTTGCTGACAGCGCACGATGCGGTACAGTTTGCCAAATCGCACAAGCTGAATTAGTTTCAATGAATTGCGGCTTTTTGCTCAAAGGGGCACTCTGAATGTTGATGTGCACAAACAGTTTTTAAAAAGAAATTGTATTTTATGCTTCAAAATACTTTATATTGGGTGGACCACTTCTGGGCTCATAGGACAGCCTAAAACCACAGCGATGATGGCTATATTGTGTGGGCCGAACACAACCCTACATCCTTTCTCTCCATTCTATGCTTCCACATAGATTTGTTCAACTCTTCCACATAGCAGCCTCTGCATATCCCTCAATATTGTTTAAACACATTCACTGTGTTATTGCTGATCCTTTGATATCACTGCCCCCCCCCCAAAAAAGGATTGTTTAGAATACTTCAATTTGGGAGAGTCCAAATATTTTCTCTTGGTCACAGCCTTGAACAAACAGCGTATTATTTTTGGAGAGCTCTGGCCACTGTACTGTTGGGCCCAACGGAGGCTTTATTACCACTGCTGGGCGAGAAGGTCAAAGGATCAATTCCCCACAACGAAGAGGTCCCGACACGCAAATACATTCTCTCACTCACCCATAGTGTCTGTTAAACTCTTTATTATTAGATTTGAATACACAAATGGCCAACAAACTACATGTGGTGTGTGTTGTGAAAGTGTCCCTGTTACATAAGAGCCTGACTTAGAGAGTTTTACTTACCACATCCCCTCTCTATGACCTTGCACCCCACTAATTTGTTTGGAAACCTGATCTTCTGGAGTGAGTATTCCAGAAATGTGAAAAAAGATGAAAGACAGAATGATGGAAAATATGGAAATGAACTCGAGTGGTAATTTATTTCTTCTTTTTAATCAATTTCTCAGGAAGTCTGACGACTGATGCGTTTGTTTTAAGTCTCTTAAATCCATTTCCTGCAAAGAAAATTCCACGACAGTTTATTTATGTTTGTTAGTCCACTAATGTTGTGGTGTATAAATAGCAACTGAGAGGAACCCTGTAAATGAGGGATAACATTGGAGGTAAATATTTTTACTCCGAACATCCACCCAGGCAGCGCTTACAAGCCCAGAGTTTACGTCTGGCGCTGTGAGAGTCACATACAACATGAGCACTGGGTTTCCAGTATTTGCTTTAGTCAATTGACATGAGCGTAGTGATTTGGGCCCAATTGGCCGAATCGTGGATAAGCCTAATTGCTGGTGTGATAGAGAAAATAGCTCCATTCCCCTGTCAGGGCTTATCGCGGAGGCCAGAGAGATGTGGGATGATTGCAGAAACAAAGCAATGGGTCATACTGACAGACGTCTGGCAGTGCCCACTGCTCGGCAAACAAAACCCAGTCTGTGACTGTTTTCACTGTGTGGGCTCTCTGTTTCAGCATCTCTGTCATGTCCTCTCTCCACTTCCTTTTGTAGACAAATACATGGCCTTCCTTTCACTTCTTTTTCTGTCTCTTACACTCTAATGGTCAGGCTTTCTCTACCCACATCTTTACCGAAGCTGAAACTTTGCCACTGTTAACACTTCCCTTATAAAACATTCATCCTGCATACGTTTTTCCCACAAATGTAATTCCTGACTGACTCACGAAGTGGAAAAGACAGCTACTGCTGCAAATAGTGAAAAGCCCTCATGAATAAGGCACTGATGTCATGTAGTAATTGCTATTTTACAATCATTTAGCACATATATTATGCGGTACTTGCGTTCTCTTTACTGATGCAACCCTTATTTTGTTTTTATCTTCTGTATCTTACTGCTGTTTCCTGCTGCAAGGAGGGTAATTTTCTCCTAGACTTCCACACAATCACACTTCCTCAGAGGCTTCACTTTTCAGACCCTGAGGCTGCCGCCTGGTTGTTGTTGAATGTTTTCGATGTCATTTTTTAACGCTGTGAGCACCAGAGGTGAAATTCAATGTAGCGTCACTGTATTGGGGTGAACTGACCCTTTAATTACACAGCGCAATTGTGGCACAATGAAACCTTAAATCTCCTCCTCATATGTGTTGTGTCCTTTCCTGACTTCCTTCCTCAGACCTAAACGAGTGTTTGAACCAAACAGTGTGCGGTCGTGGTAGGTGTGTCAACACAGAGGGCTCCTATATGTGCAACTGTTTCCAAGGACACACACTCTCACCGGACAATGTTTGCCAAGGTAACTGCCAGTCAGACATCCATAACGTCCCATATAACGGCTATGAATACTTCAGCACAGTGCTACTACAGAAGCCTCACGGGTCTATTGAAGGTTTTTAAACAAAAAAAAAGCCTACAAAGAGTTAGTGGTTGTCTTTATTTTCTGAGGCCCTCTTCCCCCTCTCTCTGTGTCTTCCCTCCAGATGTGGATGAGTGTCGGCTCCCTGGAGTTTGTCTCCACGGCCGCTGTGTCAATTTGGACGGCGCCCACAAATGCACCTGTAACCATGGTTACCAAGTCACCTCAGACAGCAAAGCCTGTGAAGGTCTGCAAAGGATTATCTGGAGCTGTTGGGCGTAACTCATCGCTGCATACTTCTCAGCTTGCGGGGCTCTCTTGACAGCAACAATAATGTCTGCAAAATTGTTTTTTTTTTTTTTTTTTTTTTTTTGTTAGATGTCAACGAGTGCGCAACTGGTAATGCGTGCCCTGCGGGAATTTGCATCAACGCTGCAGGTTCATACACTTGCCAGAACTGCAGGCCTGGGTTTGGTCCGTCAGCTGATGGACTCAGATGTGAAGGTAGGAAATCGGCCGTTTAAGGATTTACCCTAAAATGGTAGATGGTGATGATCGGCCTGCACAGTTGTGGTGAACTTGTTATTCATGTTTCCAGATATTAATGAGTGTGCCCAGGGGGATCTGTGTCTTGGTGGAGTGTGTGCCAACACGGAGGGGTCCTACACCTGTACCAGATGTAAGGCTGGCTACAGAGTGTCTCAAGACCGGCAGAGGTGTGAAGGTAATCTCCAGCTGTGCTCCCTCATTTAGTAAAAACCATTAGTGCTTTTACAACTGTTAAAGACTTGCTCAACACATCTGGATAGTTTGTCACCTCGCCATTAAAACCCCTCTGCCAATGAATTCTATTCACATATTATTCGGTCTTTATAGTAATCAGTGTCTGTGCTGGTGTGCATGTATTTTGCCCAGATGTTGACGAGTGCCAGTCCCTGTCTACCTGTGCCAACGGGATATGTCTGAACTCAGAAGGCTCTTACACCTGTGAGAACTGCCCTTCAGGGTACGGAGTCTCATATGACGGGGAGCTCTGTGAAGGTCGGTTTATTCAACACCACTTTTATGAATTCCGGCATATGTATATAATTCACCCTGAAATTAGGAATGTGCGTCTTTTTTTTTCTTGGCTGTCCGGCAGTGAGTGTCTTAACAGTCTGTGTTGTTTTCACGCCAGATATTGATGAGTGTGCGCTGCCCACTACATGCCCGAAGGGAACATGTACAAACACAGAAGGTTCCTTCACATGTATCGTCTGTCAACCTGGTTTTAGAGTCTCTGACGATGGACAACACTGTGATGGTGAGGCTTTTGGCTATGTTTGTGCAGGAATGTCGTGTTTGTATACTTGAGCACAGGTGTTTGTAGCTGCTTCTTCTATTCAACCATGCCAGACATTGCCTTATTACCCAATAAAGGAGTCTAAGTGCCAACTCTGTTGATCATGTTACCCAACTGGTTGAGGCTGTATTTAAACAACACGTGAGACAGCCTGGACCCCAAAGAACCATCATCTGACTCCAAAATCCCCAAATACTCCTCTAGACATCACATCATAGCTGGATCCTGGACCCCTCTGCCTCTGGCACCGCAAATCTGATCCTTGCTCAACACAATGAGACGCCGGCCCTCAAATAGAAGATGATGTCAGGCAAATGATCTGTGGATAGCTCAGCTAAAAAGACGGATGTGTCGACATTTGTAATTCGTAGTTCCAGTGATTATCCATCTAACTGATTAAAACTGGCGGGCATTTACTTACTTGAAGCCAGAGATGGTAATCTGTGCTATGATGTGTCTGTGTCTGTGTGCCCAGATGTGGATGAGTGCCTGGTGGCAAACAGGTGCCCGGGCCAGCTGTGCTTGAACACCCCAGGATCCTACACCTGCAAGAGCTGTGGAGCCGGTCTGCGACTGTCTCAGGACGGTAACAGTTGTGAAGGTAAAACTACCTTTGTGTTCACCTACCTGCTGCTTTGAGCTGTCACTATGGGGAACATCGTACCAACGTTACAGTCGACCACAGTAAAAAAGAACTGCATTAGACCCAGAACACAATTATAGAAAATCTTTACAGTGCTCAGTAATTTGTCATGACATGATTTATGAGATCAATGCGGTGAAACGGCTGCTTTGACAAATCCAGGGAGGTTTTATCTGTCATGACTTCATGGGAAGCAGAAAAGGGATGACTGTTTAAATGGATTCAAACATTGCCTCAGTTAGTCATATATACTGTGGTGTGTTTTTGAATGGAAGCGTGGATGTAGCCCAAGAGGAAGATCCCCTACTGATATGTGTCTTTGCGCTGGGAAAACCTTTTTACAAAACAAGCCTGAGTCCAAGTCGGCCTCAGATAGGATTTTAATGGCTGTCTCTGATGCCATGGAAAATATTAAGGGCTTAATTTGAAATGAAGTCAACCACTCCCCTGCCTTCCACGTACTGCAGCGAGCTCACCCTGTTGAACTCGCTCTTTTCACCCAAAGGCAAAATGGAGCCGTCTCAATCACTTAACAATGGCCCACACTATCTTCTCCGTAAGAAATACAATCTGTAACGGCTCCAGGAATTTCCAATGATCACATGACAGCGAGCCAGTGACTGTTTGTAGATACAGTGCTTATGCGCCACCTGTAAAAGCTTGCAGTTTGGGATTCGATGACCATCCTGCATACTTATCTTTCCACCCTTTTTAATAAACGACTGTCAGTGCGATCTAATAAAGAAGGCTTTTCTTACTGTATGTTGGGCTGATTCACACACACACACACACACACACACACAGACACACACACACACATCATTTTTAAAAGATAAGACAGTGAATGGTCAAAAAGTGGAGGTTCCATTGATTTAAATGCTAATCCATATCCAACCTTTTCTTCTTCTTCTTCTTCTTCTTCTGCATCTTAGACATTGACGAGTGCCAGAGGCCAGGTGCATGCCCCACGGGTGTTTGCACCAACACAGAGGGCTCCTTCGCCTGCATGGCCTGTGACCCAGGCTTCACAGTGGCTCCCAACGGGCTCTCATGCGAAGGTACGTTACAGTGGGGTCCATTGTGGTCACTAAAATGTATGATTTTTACAGTCATCTGTTCCAGTCTAGTATGGCCCACTGTAGTAAGAATAAGTCATTACTTGCTGTTGTAGGTTCATCATTACTTTCCTGACATGTTCACTGTGGTCTGGAAGCTCGTCATCCAAATGACGAAACTTGGGCAAATTTGAAGTGAGACCCTGGGATTTACAGCCGGTGTTAATGTGTCATACTGATGACATATGTGTGTGTGTGTGTGTGTCAATGCAGATGTGAATGAGTGTGAAGACCCCGGCCTCTGTGTGGGAGGCCAGTGCACCAACACCATCGGTTCCTATAACTGCCTTTGCCCCGCTGGTCTGGAGATGGTGGATGGGACGACTTGCAGAGGTACACACACACACACACACACACAGTCACACATACACTCTGAGTCATCTGACATTCTGACACATAATATATACCATTAGTGGTTAACTGCTTCTCGTGGTTTACCTCATGTTGGCATCTTGACGCAGCTGTGATTGTATATTTGTGACAGATATCAATGAGTGTTTAACCGCTGTGGGAATCTGCGGAGAAGCTGACTGTCTGAACACTAAGGGCTCCTATATCTGCATCTGTCCTAATGGATACACCGCCATCGATGGAAGGACTGGCTGCCAAGGTACAGCAACACACTGCTGCAAGTGCAGTAAAAGCAATGGGAAATACTTTTTCAGATGATTTTATGGGCTTTGGGTAATTGGGTGAGGCAGAGTCCAAATTAATAATGTAATAATTAGCCCATATTACTCAAGTCATTTTACGGTAACCTTGTTAGCTTGTTTCTTCATTGAGTGCAGGCAGGGTAACAGACAGTATCCTCACCTCACTGCCCTGGGTGCTGACGCCAGGCCTGGGACACTTGGCATGGGATGCTCAGTCCAGCCTTTCTGTGTAATGGGCCGTGGCCTCATCCACTGTCTCGGCGTTCAGACATCAGTTTGATGTTATTCCAGCCGCACCCAGTGACCCACTGGTCACAGCGATGGGAGAGAAAAAAATTGTAGCCTGATCATCAGCTAAGGAAGGATTTTAATTTCAACAAACTGGAGCATTTGCTTTCAAAATACATGAAAGAACTTTGGCTAGGATGTCAGAATTGGATCAGTGTTATTTCTGGTGTGTCTTGCAAGTACAGTAAGAGGGGAAGTTAAGTAAATGGCAGGATGTCGGGCAGTAAAATATCCTGTCGGTAGGTTGGATCTTTGGGTCCAGGTCCCTGCAAGATGCTGGCATGATGCTGACTTATAATAGAGGACTAGGTTTAGTCCTTAAGCAGGGACATTCTTTCATTGAGGCTTTGGCCTTGGAATAAGATATCGTACACAGACTGAGCAAACTGTCCAGCCGGCATCAGGTACTTTGGCTGCCCGCCACAACAAATACTGGGCTCTAATTATCCTATAAATCAGTAGTTGTCGTATATTTTCTTGCAGCCTTCCATTGTGTGTACAGTGCTGACACAATAAAAGCCAGACCTCTCTAACATGAGCCTGCGGGAGGAGGAGAAGGGAGGATGAGGATATATACGTTTATGGGAATGAAAGATGGTTTTAGTCAGGTGGGGCCAAAAGGATGCTTGGCCTTGACCAGGCCAATCTTTCAGCAAATACAGAACATATTCAATAAAGGACTGAAACACATATAAATGGAATCCAAGTCAACCGGTTGACCTTGATGCGCCTTTCAATACAGGAGGAGTCCTTAAATGAACTCCAAAGCTATCGAGTCACAGCACATTTATGTATTTACTTATAGTATGGGCTGTTGTTTTCTCCCTATCTTTGTAAACGGGTATTTGCCTGGTTGTCTCTGAAAGATACATCTGAATATCAAAAGTTGGAGAGGGAAGACAGTCTTTTCCCCAGCGATGAATTTCCCCCAATTTCTAGCTTTTCCCCCAACTTTTACGACAAATCCAAGTGCTTTACAAGTTATGTTGTAATGCCGCAATTATACACCAATCTACAGCGAATCAAGCATGTCGCATTCATTATTTATTTTTTAACGAGTCGGAGGTAAATGTTCTCAGCCTGAGAGCCGAGGTAGATGTTTTCCTCCTTTGTTTCCTGTTTGCCAGTATACTGTTAAGTGCTCCAAATGGCCAATGCCTCTTGTGCTCAGACAAGCGCTTGATTACACATTACACATTCTTTTTGTGATACTTATGAAAAGGAGTGGTGTTCCCAGTGGACAGAGGATATATGGGGATATTTAGTGATAATCAATATGTAACAAATCCCGAGACCCACCCTTTCTCTGATTATCTCTCTTAATGCATCTGCCTTTCTTTCCCCCTCTCCCTGCCTCAGATGTGGATGAATGCAGTAAAGACAATGTGTGCATCATGGGCGAGTGTCTGAACACTGATGGCTCTTTCATGTGCTTGTGTGAGGCGGGCTTCAAGTTCAACACTGACACGGCTGACTGTGAAGGTTTGTGAAGACAAATTATAACTCCCTTGTGATGTTCTGTTGTGTGTGTCATCGTGAATGTTGACCCCTAACTCTCCTCCGAGGTTCATACTCTCTGAGCAAACCAACATGTCAGCATTAGCAGTTTGATCGTCACGCTACATTTAGGCTTAAGCGTACCCAGTAAAGCACAGTTGGCTTTGATTGATTATCTATAGGCAGTGGGGACTGGGCTCCAGTGAAAGTGTCCAATCCTGGCTGAGAGGCTTTCCTCCATGGTCTCAGGAGTGAGGGGTGCCTGGATTACATGGCTGGAGCCCTGAACTCCCTCTCCCCTGAGGGAAGAATGAATGACCCCATTGTGAGCAGGAGGTGTTTCTCCCACTGGAACGTCTCCCTTTAGCTCCTTCACAAGTTCTTTGGTTGCTGTGATAATATTGTTCTTGGCCATTCCTGTTGCCTGCTGCGTTTACTGAGGACAGCCACACCACAGGCCTCCTGGCCGACTCCTGCTGTACAGCCATTACACTGGGAGCAGAAGAGCAGTGGAGGGAATATGAGTGTGTGTGCGGGGGTTGCATGCGTCCTTGTTAGTGTCTGATTGCACATGTGGTTGCGTTTGTGCCTCTGTTTGTCAGTTAGTAAACCAACATCTGTCTCTCTCTCTCTTTATTTCAATGCACAGACCAGAATGAGTGCAAGGACTTTGGGAGCACAGTGTGTGGTACCTGGCGCTGTGAAAACACCATCGGCTCCTACCGGTGCTTCATGGGCTGCCAACCTGGCATCGAGGGAGAAGACGCCACAGACTGTGGTGAGTGCTCAAACCGCGTACAGTTAAAGGACTAGCACACCCAATTATGTTGAGAAAAAACAGGCAGATTAGCAAAAAAAAAAGTTGAATGCATTGTATGGACCTACGTATTTTTGTACCATTCGCCGTTTAGACTGTAGTTAAATATAGAGGAAAGCGTGGCCTCAAATCAACTTAGCACTCCACATACTCTACAGGGCTCTCCCTCTGTGCATAGATAATGATATCTGCTTGGTATGCAGACACAAAGAGGCTGATGTGAATCAAAAAGATATCAGGTGCTCGAGGTCCTGCGCAAGAGGCTTGGGGGAGAAGAGGAAAAGTGGCCTCTAAGATTGGGGCACTTTAGAAAGAGGAGTGCACTGTCATTGGAGGCAGTGTGTGAGGCCAGCAGCTGATAATGGTCTCATCCTCTGGACAACGGGGCTAATGGAGGGCCTCTGGCAGAGACACACAGTGGAACCTGATCCCTGCTGTTCTCCTTGTGAGAGGGAATAAGATTGTCTGAGCCTTACCTCTTCCGCTCCCCTATGTATAAATGCGCAAACCTAGCCAATCACCTGGATTGATTGGCTAGGTTTGTATTTATGCTACATCTGGGCCCACCGCTGGCCAACATCAACTGAAACGTCTCCTCGACCACCAGAAGACATGAAGCTTTCTGTATTTACTGGCAGGATTAGACACATTGGGCTTGAGATATTAATGTGGTTTGTTGCACAACATTTTGAGTTCATCACTTTTTATTTTGTAGCGCACTTAGCGTCTTTGTTGCTCTCATAGCACCATAAAACAAGAAGTCTGGTTCATGAGGAATATGCAAGAGAAAATAAATATTTTCAATATTTTGCCAAATATTTTCCGCATATCAAGACAGAATCCAAACAGTCATTGGAGAGTGACAGACTCGGACAGGAAAGCGGTCTGAGAGCATCCGAATGGAATGAAGTGTTGGCCTGCAGATGGAGGCTCTGGGTGTCTGCGGATGATTGTGTGCGTATGTGAGTGTGAATGTGTGTGTGTGTGTGTGTGTGTGCATGTGGTTGATTGTGGGTTTTGCACCCCTGTGTGTTTGTATTAGAGAAGAAGAACCAGAGACTGTAACCAATGTAGAGATGCGCGCAGAGTGCGGTGCACTTCACATATTCTCATGACCCTGAGTTTTTATTGGACCATCAACAGATGGAGTTCAGGGGCGAATATGCTGATTGGTGACAGATCAGACCTCCGCCCCCTCCATCGCCCTGATCCCGGCTACGTGTGGCTGCCTCCTCACTGCACTTTATGGCGTTGCCTGTCTGGCACCAGCTGAAGAGCGCCGGGGCCTGAGTGTGATAAGAGCAGATTGAAAGCAGCTGCTGACCTCCGCTCCTTTAGTGTCAGAGTCAAAACACTGCTAAGCAGCTCCTATCGGTTAAAATCAGGGCCGTGTTCTGTGCTATGAGTTACACATTTTCTCGTGGGACCTTTCGCATTGTCCCTTAAGGTGTCACAAAACTCCCAGTTTAACTATTGTGTATGGGTGGTCAGTTATGACCGACTCTGACCATCTTTCTCCTGCTGCAATGGTGTGACACAAACTGTA
Organism: Taurulus bubalis; assembly: GCF_910589615.1. NCBI lineage: Eukaryota > Metazoa > Chordata > Actinopteri > Perciformes > Cottidae > Taurulus > Taurulus bubalis. The sequence goes on along the minus strand of NC_136589.1, from coordinate 4,684,170 downwards.
GTAAACACTTATACAGCTCGGCTTTCCCTGTAGATTGAGAACCAAGTCCTCTCCCCCTCAGAAGCCCGGCACTGCACACAATACTTGCTTGTTTCACATCACGATTGCAAAGATGCTGCCGTCACCCTAATAAAAGTCCAGGCAGGGAGCTCAATTACCCCGGGGCATTTTTATCTGCTTGTAAAAATCATCAAATATTTAAGATGCGGCTAGACACTGTAATTTGCAGTTTCTGTGAGGAGCATTTTATTTGTATTTTTACTCACCGGCCTTCGATGGGGCAGCGGTTGTCTTTGGCTCTACTCGCAGCACTCGTTGAGATTTAGAGACCATTACACAAAAGGGGAAAACAGGTTTTTTCCACAGCGGCTCGTCAGCTGCAACTGTGCTGTGAGGGCTGTCGATCTGCTCTGATGCTGTATATAGAGCTCATTTTGGCATGCGAAAAAGGCAGCATGTGTGTAGTTGCCGGTCATTGTTTTTTAGGTTTAATTCGCCATCATGCTCATAAACTCCCTCTAGCTAGGCCTCGTCTTTAATAAGGCTCGCCTAAAGGCGGAAATTGTCTGTGGTCACACTCTTACTAACCTCCCAACCCTTTAAACATATAGAAATCTAAAGACTTTACCATGTGTGTGTATGTGTGTGTGTGTGTGTGTGTGTGTGATCATACTCTTGTGCAGATGTATGTATATGTTTTTCTTCAAAGTACATGTGTAACATGACATTTTGAGGTGTAACAGAGGTGGTAGATGTAATGTCAGATAAAGTGCACAAATGCTTCTTTGAAAACAAATAACTCTCCTCATCTTCGCCCAGTCGCGTGTGAAGTAACCTCTGCATATGGGTCCACGAGGGGTTGCTCCGAGAATAGGGGAGTGTGGGCTGCGGAGGGTGAGCCAACAGTCACTGATTCCTATATTCTTGTTGCCTGCCACCATGTGCTCCACATTAACACATGGCGCAGAGACCCACACCATTTACCCTGCCCACCCCCCTCAACCGCAGCATCACCGGATCCAGGAAGCAGGTCCTCCAGGGTCCGATCATTAGGATAGGTGCCTATTGGACACCTCAGCTCCGCCCATTATAGGTGAACTCCTCACCCTCTTCCCTCCAGGCAATGCACAGCTCTGCGTGTGTCCTGACGTAACTGATTATTCCATGGAAAGACTACGAAAGGCAACCCCATGTCCTGCTGGTGTGAGCCGAGCTCTTGGTGGAGTTCTCTAAGTTTGTATTCTTCATTTTTTTTCACACAAACCATTAGTGCTGGGATCAGCTAACTGACTTTCTCCTTGGAGGACAGATGGCTGGTCAAGTCATGCTGCGACTAAAACTCGACCCACCAGATAAACATAAAAACAAAAGCCATTAAAATAGTTTTGGTCTCGATGCTCTCATTCCTCCCCGGGATGATGATCTTGATTGCGTCTCTTCACAACATGTGATTTGCAACAGATTTTGTTTCACGTTACACATGAATGAAAATCTGCCGGCAGACACTGATTATTTTATATATTAGCGGCGACCTTTCATCGCCCTCCTCCCAGACCTCCCAGCTTTTCGGCCGTTGTCATTCCAACATTCCAAACTCCACTTAAGCTCTTCACACTTGAAGGAAATGTTCCTCAAACTCTGATATATAAGACGTTTCCCCTTACTCTGAGAATTATCTTGATTATCCTCGAAAACATACATTTTTTAAAATACTTGTCCAAATAACTGCCACTTCTCCATCGGTTTGGCATCTCAATCCTCCGCTGCAAAATGCAAATCCAATGGGGTTGGCGGTTTTCAGTATGTGTCCATCCATTCTCCCTCTATCGTCTTGCAGCCATTTGAGCCCACGAGTCTATTCTAGCAATCCTTTTCAGCCTTTCCCGTGAAAGGTTTTACAAATGACAAAGGGAATTTTGTCTCTGCAGTTTTATGAGCTTGTGGGAGCCCCTGTCTCTGACCCTGGAGGCATGTTGCAGAAGTGGCCAAGCCAGGACAGGAAGACTGACAGAGAACTTGTCCCCCAGCAAGCCTGACAAAGTAGTTGCCTGTGTTGGAGGGGGGGACCGGACCCCGGCCAAGCACACTGTTCAAATCAAATGATTTGCGGTTTTTCTGGCCCACTTTCTTCAGTTGATGCATCCTTTATGAGGGCTCAGAGGCTAAATAAAACTAGTTTAGACAATATGTGAATGACTGTGCTTTGCACTCCATAAACCAGTTCGCTGTAATCGATGCCATTGGACTTAACTTGTCTGTTAAGTTGTTGTGATTTTATGTCTGCATGTTTTCCCTGTTTTTCTTTAACTCCAGTGGAATGACTCTTAGTCATGGAAACTTTGAAAGAAAGGGTCATAGAGAGCTGTGATGAAACTAACTAAAAATGTAATCATGCTTTTTATAAAACAGACACAGTTGTGTGCAGTTCTTATCAATTGTCTGTCATAATGTTCCCAATTTAACAACTTTCATGAAATATACATGCACTTAATTTTAGTTTAGTTATTTCTGAAGTGAAGAGAACAACTAGTGGTTTCTAAAATGAGTTGTGTAACGCCTTTCTCCTTCAAATCATGGCCAAAACATGTTGTTGCAGACCAACGATTGACACTGATAAATAGGACATTTAGTTTCAACACTTATGTGCTGAACAAGTAAACACAATGAACAGTTCAGCAGAACTGAAAAACAAATGTGACCCTGAAACCGATTTAAAAGGTTAGCATTGACAGACGGCAAAGCAAACTGAGAACAAATTCATGTAACTAAAATGTGATCATTAAACTCAGCGATTGTTTTTTCAGCTATTACAATCAGACTCGGCCTCCAGCAGTCGTTGGCCTCTCTGCTTACTCAACACGCCAAGAAATAAGAAGTTTGTGAACAAATGTTTCTTTTAAACAGCAAGTGGCAGGGAATCAGCACTCTCTCTCACACACACACTGACATGCAGCATGTAGTCTCTTGACTCATGATTTATTGCCACAAACTATGCTCAGAATCATTTCATAGTACCATGTGAGATCCACAGCTACAATCAAACACATTAAAATGGGTTTATGCATGTTCATTGATCAGGATGAGAAGCAACTGTCAAAACATCTCTTCATGCCAAACCTGAACTGTCAGCCATCTTTCCTCAACTGCTTGAAAACCGTCGTTGTGAATGCTGGCTGTCTGCTGTGAAATCCTCCGACTCTTCCACTTTGCTCACATCCCAGTGACCTCAGGGTCACTTCTCACTGATTAGTTGTGGAGAGAGAAGTGATTGACAAATATTCAAGTTTGAAAACCCTTTTAATGAATTGTCTAATCTGGCATGTTATGATGGCAGTGATTTATGTTGTTACTGCAAGGTCACAATGGTAGCGATGTTTATTTTGGAAAAAGTAGCGCCGTGTTTACAGAGTCAGTTTGAAAGTCTGTTGCGCAGAGGGTGACGTTGTAAATATTAATGTTGTGCTCACCTCTCTGTGCGCTCTCTCTCGCCCCGCAGATATTGACGAGTGTGTTAACGAAACCATCTGTGGGAACGGATTCTGCGAGAACACAGACGGCGCCTTCCGCTGCCAGTGTGACCAAGGCTACATCAACCCGCCAGGAGACATGAGCAAATGTGTCGGTCTGTAACTGCTCTCCGATAGATAATTATTATGCATTACTTCTTAAAAAATAAGTGTCGTAACACAATATGTTTTTCTAAAACTCCTATGAAATCACCAAGACTAACAATGAATTAATCATACTAATAAGTACCGTCTGTGTAGCCGAAGCCTGATGAAATTCATCCCGCTTATGACCATTGTTGGGCGCATGCCTGCGCGGAGTACGTGCCTGATCTTACTGACCTCACGCCCTCCTCTCCTGTCTCTCTCAGACGTGAACGAGTGCGAGATGAGCCTGGCGCTGTGCGGGGAGGCCCTGTGTGAGAACTTCGATGGCAGCTTCCTGTGCATCTGCCCCAACGACAATGAGGAATTTGATCCCATCACCAGCCAGTGCCGCTCCCTGGGTAATGGAGCAGGACTAGCGCTCACTGTGACCCACGGGACTTAATTCTCCATCCCATCATTGGGAGACGGAGTTTTCCCTGATTTAATGAGCCGTCTCTCATTATCCAAACAAGGGTGACGAGGCGGACATGACTTACTCCACGTCTCTTGACCTGGCTGTTTCCATTTGTTTTATAGGCTCGGGTTATGGCTGGGTGGGATGCCTAAAAAAAATTCTATTAGTCTAATCCCTCCAACACATGATGAAGTAACTCCTCCAGTAGAGCCAAGTAAAGTGCCTAGTTACTGTCAACCTATTTCCTCACCAAGACAAACAGGGATAAGGTATAGCCATTGGCATAGGAGCTAAAGTCGCTCTCTTACACGCTAAAATGATCTTAAGTGCAGAAGTTACAGATATGCAACGTATTGCGATTTCAGAAGGACAGAAAAGGGCTTTTGAGTCATGGAAACACCATCATGTCTCCATCTTGATACGCGTATGTGTACACGAATTGGGGCGTATTTACATTATTAGGCGGCGCGCCCTCAGCGGGGATGTTTTTTCTTCTACCCGGGCACTAAACCCCAGCTATGCCTCTGTGTACCTTTATGCCACATTCCGCTGTTTGCTTTTGACGTGTGTTAATCAATCATGTGAGAGTGAATGGTGCGTTGACTCACATGCCAGTGTTTCCATTTGGCTAAGCCGGCAGCTTAAGGGTGAAATGCCTGGGCCCATGCCTTTGGACAAATGAGCCCGCTCAGCAGTGGCAGGCGAGGGTAACGCACTACCTGCTGGAGGCTCGTGGACACACTAGATGCTGTTACTTTGTGATGAGGTACCACCGACGGGATGCAGCGACTGTAACATATAGGGAGATTTGGGTCCAAGCTGTTTGCCTTCCTTGACTTATCGAATCCCAACCACCTGCACAGGTGTGTTTTTGCAGCTAGCTGTGACCTCTGACCTCCCTCTCCTAAAGAAGTTCTTCCTTTGTTCATCTACAGCTGATTTGGATCCGACACCCTCCGCTCGAGTCCCTCCTTCCGCTGCCTCCTCTGAGGAGAGGAAAGAGTGCTACTATAACTTGAATGACGCCAACTTCTGTGACAACGTCTTGTCTCGCAACACCACCAAGCAGGAGTGCTGCTGCACGGTGGGGGCCGGCTGGGGGGACGACTGCGAGATCCACGCCTGTCCTCTCCAAGGAAGAGGTGAGATAATCGGTATTGGCGCTGTAGAATGAAGTGCGTTGGAGATTATTCAGTGCATGTTATATTTGTTTCATCTTGTCTTTCACTAATGAATCCAATTTCTTTTTTTTTTCCAGATGATTATAACCAGCTGTGCCCGCATGGCAGTGGATTATTACCGCTGCCTGTTCCCTCTACACAGAATCTGGGGGAACAGCACCCATACATAGGTACTTTCTTGCAGAAATACTTATATTTTATTGACATCCATGAGCTTTTATAGCTTCGCTTCACACCCACATTGACACAGACAGGTGCAGGTGTCAGCAGTCCATTCTACTTACACCTGCATACACTTTTCAAGATATTTACGAGGCACTCTTTACAGTATACCTGCCTTCATACTGAGTAATTACATTGACCACAGTGGGCCTTAAAGCTTCGGTGCCAATGTTTTGACTGCTGTTACTTTCCATGTGACTTATCTCTGTCTCCCCTCAGATGCAAACGAGTGTGAGATGTTTGGATCAGACATCTGTAAGAACGGGCAGTGTTCGAATCTCTTTTCTACCTTTACCTGCTACTGCCGCTCTGGCTTCTACTATGACAACATCCGGCTTGAGTGTGTGGGTAAGAAATGGCTTCAATTTCTATTTGAAACAGATATTCAAGATAATTGGTGCCCCATGTCTGATGCTACTCTTATGATTAAAATGCTGCATCTTGTACCTTTATAACTTGAACCACATTTTGAATGATCATTACTTCATTTTATTGCAATTTCTGTGTCTTTCAATGTGTTTTTAGATTACGATGAGTGTGCGTTTGGAAACGCCTGTGAAGATGGAGCGTGTGTTAACACAGCCGGGTCTTTCAACTGTTTCTGCAGTCCTCCATTAGTCCTGGACGGCACACGCCGGCGCTGCATCGGCCTCAACGCCACAGAAGGTGTCTAAAATGAAGTTTGTTTTCTAAAATGAGTGTTTTGTGGTGGATTGAGGTCGAGTTCTGTCCGGTCCTTACAGTTGAACAATAAGGGACAGTTTAGAAGTTCAGTTTTCTACGATATTTAGGTGGATCTTTAATTTACGCTTCTTCTCCCCCCTCATTCTGTCTCCCAGAAACTCACGAGCCAGATCACGATGTGCACATGGATATTTGCTGGCAGCGTCTTGAGGGGGACAACATCTGCTCAGAACCCCTGCAGGGACGCAGAAGCACATACACCGAATGCTGCTGCCTGTGGGGCATCGCCTGGAGCGGACAGTGTGCCTTCTGTCCCAGGAAAGACTCTGGTGAGAAGCTGGATGGCATGAGACAACATATTGACACATCACTGTTATTAACATCCAAAATATAACGCCACTGTGTGCTGCTGCTGCATTCAGATGACTACGCAGTGATGTGCAACCTTCCTCGGAGAGGAGAATCAGACAGTCTGCGAGAGAGGCCGGGATACGAGTACGGTCTTGAGGGCCCAGAGGAGCCTTTTGTCCCTCCGTACTGGGACAGTTATGGCGGCCCTGCAGGACCCTATGACATTCCTGAGGGCATTCCTCTCTTTAATGACAACGACTACGGCGTTCAACAGCCACCTTCCCGCGTTCCCATTTCACGACCACGAGAGCAGCAGCCACGGCCAGTGGATTCCTATGCTGGTGGGTAAATGCATCCTGTATAATATACAGCATTACATACGCTGTATTGCATTGGTCAATACAAATGAATTACTTCCAGTCATGATAATTGGAAATCAAAAGATCGCCAACACTGGTTCCCTTAAGACGGCTCATAGCTGACCAGTGATTGGCAAAGTCATCGAACTCATCAGTAGCAATAGAATAATGGAAGATTACAATTGAAAGTACAATATTGCATTCAAATGTTTATTCAAGCAATACTATATGAGTATTACCTCATATAGTGTCTATCATTGATATGTTTTAATTAAAATGTATCAAATGACAATGGGAAAACAATTTGAAAAGATGAACCTACCTTTCTGTTTGCGAAGCTTCATTGGGATTTTCAGCTCAATGTCGCAGCTCTCACAGCAGGCAGCTGTTTTCAGTGAACTCCCACTGTTCATTACTACCAGCAGCAAACAGCAGACAGACAAAGGAAGCATTTAGCAGCTAAAACAGCCTGATATTTCTTCCAGTAGTTGGTCGAGAACAAACACAAGATAAGTAGAAGAGAGTGAATATTGGACTTTCCAGAAAGACAACTCCAAATGAATGATGATGTGCTTTCTTCCATATTTCCGTGTCCAATCAGATCGCTACGATGGCTTTGAGGGCCTCCGAGCGGAGGAATGTGGAATCCTGAACGGGTGTGAAAACGGCCGCTGCGTTCGTGTGCGAGAAGGCTACACCTGTGACTGCTTCGACGGCTACGAACTTGACCTGAACAAGATGGCCTGTTTAGGTGAGTTCCTTCCACCCGGCATCTTTGACATCTTCCTCGACAGACCACCCACATGTAGGCTCTGTGCTCCCAAGGTAAAATGTTCAGGGGAATTAACCACGTCATTTAATCTTGTTTTAAAATGTGGTGTTGAGTCTCAAAATCCAACCGCAGTGAACTTCTGGTTTAAGACTTTTGGAGCCAGGACTTGGATTAATTTCAGTGAGGTAACCCTTCATTGCAGTATATCATCAAGCACAAGGAGAAGCTTTGACTTTAACAACTTTGCATTAAGATATGTTTTATGGGAAACTAATGAAAGCAGTGTACTTCTCAAAACCATCATGTTACCCTTTGGTCACACTCTGCCAAGAGTAAGGAGACCTTGAACCTCTGCCACTCAGCGTATTACATGAGATACTATATCTTTTAAGTGTACTTTGTTTGTTTTGTAAGACAGTGTAGACTGTCTTGTCGTGAAATGCTATGGTTACAATATTCTGTCTGTGTACAAGCTTATCAGCTCCAAGGCCAGACGTTTTCCCAAGGAAAGTGATTGAATTCCAGCCCAGTGGAAACATGTGGGAGCTGCTCAGCTCGTGCCATGCCTCCTTTTATACAGATCACCACGAGCATTTCGACCAGCAGATCATGACATAAACAGAAGGAGGGTCATTTGAGATGGACTGCGATGAAATGACAATCAGACCTCCTGTGCTGATAGAGGGAAAGAAAAACCACTCGAAGGCCAAGAGGAAACCAAATCCAACGCGTTGTTAATCATTATATTTCTCAACAGTTCAGCGCTCGAGACGGCCGGCAAATCAAGTTCAGACCCATCGAGCCGACACGCAACATGACGTCCTGTTTGATTAAAGATATACAAGAGGACATATTTTTGCAACATATTGTGTCCGTTGAGTGAAAACTCGGTACCTCCAAATGTGAACTTTTGTGAAACTAATTAAAACACTCTGCTTTATTGCTCACGATATTGCGTAACGATTTCAACAATCCCAGCTCATTTAAAGGCTGTTAAGGAGCTATTGATCGTATCACATGATCTTCATCAGGATGTGAGGATGAGTTTGCCAAGTTTTAATGGAATTGTACAATAATACAACTAATGGTGTATTTCATAATCAATGAATCTGCTGATTATGTTCTCGATTATGTGTTTAGTCAAATCTTCGTCTTGTTTTGTCCGACCGACATCCAATTTACTCAAATGTAAGAAAATCCCCATATATAAGAAGCTGAAACCAGAGAAGGTTTGGCAATTGATGGATTATCAAACTAGTAGCACATACATTTTCTTTCCATTAATCAACCAATCATTGCAGCTTTAGGATTATAGATATTCAAATGCAAAAAAAATGTACATGCAGCAACATCATTTTGACACAAAAACATACATACTTTGACCAGATTTTTTACAGAATTATATGAAAATCTAAAAAGCAATGGACTCTGTTAGTTTAACATGTTTTTTTTGTTTCATCTCTGCTGATGAAAGCTAAACAAAGAAATAAAGTTAGCATGGAAGGAAAAAGAAAAAAGAAGGGAAGTTAAAGTGAAATAAATATTATTAATGGTTGTAGCATTCCAGTATCCCACTCCTCATATACCCATAAGGCCACTCAGCAGCAGATGTGGTGCTGTGAAATCTCCTTGCTGACGACCTCGTCATGTCTCCTTTCCTCGCAGACATAAACGAGTGTGAGGACATCAGCGACAAGGTGCCCTTGTGTCAGAACGGCCAGTGCACCAACACAGAGGGGTCGTATAAGTGCACCTGTTTGCCGGGCTTCCTGGCCTCCGCACAGCCACACAAATGCATCCCAGAGATCCCAGAGTCTGGGCTTGTGGAGACAGGAAACTGAGACAGACTGCTGGCTGTTCCTGCTCCCTCAAAGATCACCTTACACCCTCTGCCCTTTTCCCCAGGGGCCTGGCACTAAACATCCAACAGCAACGCTTAGACGTCCAAACTTGTTTCCCTACACACACACACACACACACATTCACATTCATCACACCACATTCAAACCCCTTCATAAATGTTCAAGAGGACCAGGAATTGTGCAGTGAATGTATTACATGGGATTTAGTATTCACCAGATATCCATTTGCCTTAAAGGGATTTTGTGGACTGATCTTTTTTACTCAGTAACCCCGGGCAATTTGATACGCAGATATATTTTCCACCTTATTTTCTCTGTCACTTTTTTTTTTGTTGTGTTATTTATTTTCATTTACATGACGGGCCTCTGCGAACATAATAAGCGACCTATTTCAGAGGGCATACTTGATTCCTCTTGTTTTATTTGTCTCAATAATTGACCTCAGAGACAACGTGGGGAGATAACAAATGTCTTTTGTAGAAGAAGGAACGTCAGAAGAAATCAGCCACTCATAAATCAGTTTGTGCCTCGCTGTCAAACCTCTCACCAATTGTCTCCCTCAGTCATGTTATGAGCATTGGCCTTGGACTAAATGGACGCCAGGTTTGATAAACATCAGAAATTCAAAGAACTTTACCCACAACCGCCTTTTTATTCTTCAAGATTAACCACAAGCTGAAGAATCTCCGGACCAAGATGTGAGAAGTCAGCACAGCCAAACTTACCCTAGCCTTCACTTGGACCTGGAAAGACTGCAGATGTATATGATGATTTATGTAACGTTAACAAAAAAAGGTTTAAGGTGCAATAGGTACAACCTGCCTTCCTCTCTTTGACACCATTTTTACTTCTTATCTTAAAACCTGCTATTAATTAAGTAGGGAAACATGGACTCAGTTGCTGATCCCGACAGTCGTTTTATACTTCTGTAAAAAACGTGTTTTGACTTATCAAAGTTTGTTGCCGGGCTACATTCTGGTTAAACGTCTGCAACCACAGATTGAAATTTTCCTCAAACGTCACAGCTCATATGTACCAGTGTCTCACAGGCAAAATGATCCCAGATCTCACATCAGACCATTCCCATGTTTGCATCTCTGAATGCATGTAAAGACACAGGCTTCGTTGGAGAGGTTTGGTATATTTTGTACAGATCTAGTACTATGTATTATTTTTGTTACATATTCTCTTAATGCATTATAGCACAACCAATATTTTGTTTGACATAAAACATAAAATGTAAGAACAATCTGGCATTATAGCTTTGTAGATTTATACATGTCTGTAAAAATGTGTTTTTTAAAGCATATCTTTTTATGTATGAGGAGAGTGGCTGACACTGTACCAGAGGAACTGTGTGTATACCCTGCCCTGTGGAGCAGACAATGAAATATATTTTTGGGGAAGTGGCAGCACTGTTCTAATTACAGACATGTTGTCTCTTCAACTTCATTACAAAGACAATGCTTTTGAAATGCAAGCACCAACGTATGTGTGTCACAACTTTAAGGCTAAATATTAGTAATTGTGAACATAATTTCTTTTAGTCTTTGTTGGATCCTAATGTCATGAATGTATCATAGACAGTATTGGCCGACTCATTTGGTTTGAACTCTCACTTATAGCTTTTTGTCTTTTATATTCAGGTTTAATGGCATTATCTGTCTCATGGACTGAACTTCTCAGTAACGCAGAAACATAAAAGTCTAATTCCAACGTTGGACAACGACTATAAGTTCATGACTGAAGCCCTTAACATCCATTCATAACCTATTAACCTACAGTTTTACAAATGTTTCCACTTGATGTCCACTGTACTTTACCGTGCTGTTCAAATTATCGGCAAGTTGGGATATTTAAAGTCTTTCAAAACCGAAAATAACTTGATATAAATGTCTGGTTGTAAAGCTGTGGTCATTGGAAATATCATGTTCATTCATTTTGTTTACCTCTTGACTGTAATCGCTATCAGTCATCAAAATAAAAACATAAAATATATCAATCTCTTTGACAATTTACTTGGAGGAAAATGGCACCAAGCACACCTTGCGTTTACCATGTGTGTGCATATTCACTGCTTGGGAAGTTTATTTGTTTTAAAACAACACAAGTGGGTATGTTGTTTGTAGTATGTATACTATGACTACTAATGAGTTCAAGCAGTTTGGTTTGGGTATGCACATGCACAGCTGGCACATTAGTGTTATACCACCAAATGTACTTTCAGCTATCAAATGTATTTCTGATGCAGAAAGATATTAGTAAACACTATTGTTGTTGTATTATTGAAGTATTCTTTTTACATACTAATGTAATCAGCATTTTAATGGTGCAGTTGGTAATTTAACCTGAATAATTTACTGTTGTATAATTATTTTTTTGTGAAAAATCTTAATCCTAAAAGTAACTACAGCTGCAACTATAGTGTATTGCCGTTAAGAGTACAATAATTTCTTCTGAAATATATTAAAGTAGAAGCATTGCTTAACACAAAATGGAAATATATCAGGGCACCTCAAATTGTACTTACAGTATAAATTACTTGAGCAAATGCACTTAGTTTCTTACCACTGGTGTTTTGGGGTATTTGACTCATATCAAGGACAAACTTAACATTTCTGGTGACCGGAAATTCGGACTATTCATTTTTAAAGGAAACAAAATGTGTTTATTCTATGGTTTGAGCTGTTTATTTCTATCTCAAAATGATGTATTAAGCTACATCTCTCTCTAGTGGCCAAATATCACATCACATCACATCACTGCTTAACCAGGGAACTATCCCAGAAGGATTCTGGGTAATTGTGTTTACCCTTCAACGGCCATCCTCACACACAGTAAACAGTAGACTACAGCTCCCAGAAGCCGCCTCGCTTCATACGCGTTCCGTTGACTCGCGCTACCAAACCTCTCGTGCTCGAACTGTGATGCTAATGTCAACATTTTAATAATAAAACGGTAATTTGAGGCGAAAGAGGCCGCTAGTAATTTGTCACACATTATTGTGCGGAATGTCGCCTTTTGCCGAGTGGACACTTGGTTAACAAGCGAGGGAAGTTGTGTTATCGCTGGGAAAGTCGAGTAGCTTGGCTACAATGTAACAGATACTGTAACAAGTGACCATTTGTTCACTCGGGAAGGTGAGTCATTCACTGTAATGTCGCCTTTTTATATATATATATATACATATATAACGTTAGTGTTCAGAGCTGATACCTAGTGCTCCCGTATTTAATCTCACGTGAGCTGTGCTAACTGTTATTTACCCCAGACAGCACAGTTACACATATTCTACATGAAACCCATTAATTAGCTCATTGTAATCTATATTCAATCGTTAGGTAGTGCCACCAAAATATTATACTTAACGTTAGGGGGTTTGTAGAGGGGTCAGTTTATTACAGGTCTCGTTTCTTAATGGCAAAGGAAGAATGCATGACACAATTGAACACAACAGGGGACACCTCGACACTACGAAACAGGAGAATCGTTCCCACATCATCGGAGACCCTCCAAACCCTGTCGAAGGACAAACACAGTCAAACTGCTGGACTCTTGCCGGAAGATGACACTCAGTCTTCTAATGGGACATCTGCTCAGTTTTCGGCTGGAGGTCATTTCAGCCGGGATGCCCAGAGCAGTCGAGTGGTGCTGATGCTGGTGGTGGGGCTGTGCTTCTCCACACGCCTCTACAAGATAGCAGAGCCCCCTCATGTGTGGTGAGTTAAAAGTCCTGCGCGCGTGTCGATTTTGTGCATCTTAGCGTGCCATTTTTAACATGGTGACTGGGGTTGATGTTTCAGCTGGGATGAGACACACTTTGGAAAGATGGGAAGCTACTACATCAACAGGACCTTCTTCTTCGATGTCCATCCTCCTCTTGGAAAAGTGAGATCACGGATGATCCCTTTTCATGTCGTGCCTTTAGGGAAACCAATCGAGTCTGAGTATTGAACTCCTTTAATCTGTTGCAGATGCTGATAGGTCTCGCCGGTTACATGAGCGGTTATGATGGAACCTTTCCTTTCGGAAAGCCAGGAGATAAATATGAGCACCACAACTACTGGGGAATGAGAGGAGTATGTTGTTTTTCCACACAATAAAACCCTCTTTTCTGATTGGTTAACAATGCAATTTGAATTTATATGTATGGGCTTGTCACAACTTTAAAAGGACAAGACATTATGGCTGCTGATATGCCTGTCCTGCCTCTTGCCCAACAGTTGTGTGCCGTGTTGGGCTCCTTTCTCCCAATCTTTGCCTACCTCATAGTGCTGGACTTATCCCAGTCGTACACTGCTGCTCTCATCACTGCCACCCTGCTCATATTTGGTGAGTAATCATCTTACTCACACGTGAACATTTATTTAAATGTCAAATAACGAAATGCATCTAAATGTCTTGCAGCATTAAATGATCCTTTTGTAAAAAGGAGAATGACGGTGTGCTTAATTTCCTCTTCCTCACAGACACTGGCTGCATCACCATTTCCCAGTACATCCTGTTGGACCCTATACTCTTGTTCTTCATCATGGCAGCTGTGCTGAGCATGGTCAAGTTCAACAAGCAGAGATTCAGGTAGCACTTTTTCTACCTTGTCCTATGCAATGTAGTGGTGAAAGTATTCGTTGTTTAATCAATTCGTTGACCAACAGTGAGTTAATCCTCTTTTGTTCTGGTAAAAAAAAAAGCCACACATTTGCTGGCTGCAACTACTCGTGTAATGACTTTCCTGTTTCCTTTTCAACATCATTCCACATTTAATACTGCTGATTTATTTATTCATGACATTTTGTTGACCAACTAATTAACTGATTGCTAGAAAAAAAAGATTAATCAGTATGAGAAAATAACTGCAGTTACAGTCCTTAAAAAAACACCAACAAGAATGAAATGTGCCTGCTCATACTTTATACTGGGTGGGACATAGGCTTAATATGCAATGTGCTCATTCTTGAACTTTTCAAGCAGTTTATTTGTTCCGCATTTGCTGTTGTTTTCAGGCCTTTTACCTCGTACTGGTGGCTGTGGCTGTTACTGACTGGTGTGAACCTTGCTGGGGCATTGGGGGTGAAGTTTGTGGGTCTGTTTGTCATCCTGCTGGTGGGGCTGAACACAGTCTGGGACCTCTGGAGACTTTTGGGAGACCTGAGCCTCTCACTGGTAAACAGCAGCACACGTTGAATGGTAGTGGGAACTGATTGTGTTGATGAGCAGCGCCATATGTTGACTGTTCTGTGCTCCTCTCTCCTTACTGTCTGGCTCCAGGTGGAAATCACAAAGCACTTCCTGGCTCGGGTTGTTGGACTCATCCTGCTTCCACTCTTCCTCTATGTTACAATCTTTGCCGTCCACTTTGTTGTGTTGAACAAAAGGTGTGTCTGATTGCTATAGCTAGCCTGTATTGCATGAAGACAGACACATAGTTTGGGTTATCATGATTGTTTTCTCTCACCAGTGGACCGGGCGACGGCTTCTTCAGCTCTGCCTTTCAGTCCCGTCTAATCGGCAACAATCTCCACAATGCCTCCATGCCTGAGTGTGAGTCCTGCACAAGTGTGTGAATAAACCACACGGTGCTGCAGCTGTGTTTACTGCAACACCTGTAAGAAAAGGAGGGCAAAAATAAATGTAGGCATTCCCTCGGTGTTGATGTGAGCCAGATGGGCGGAGACGTTTGCTTACATTTGACTGTCTTTACAAAGTAACATCACAGATTTACTATTACAGTTTATTGTTCTATTTTTTACCCACTTCCATAATTGGCTATTGCGATGGTTCCTTGTCAATTTAAACTACGTTTCAAAAGTTATTTTGTATTGAATATCATTGTTTCTTGTGTTTAGTAATAATTTGGGGCAATATCTTGTTCCTCCGATGTAGACCTGGCTTATGGCTCCACCATCACTGTAAAAAACCTTCGTATTGCTGGAGGCTATTTGCACTCCCATTGGCACTTATACCCAGAGGGAGTGGGAGCAAGGCAGCAGCAGGTTAGGCTAAAGGTTCAATGGAAATCATTCTCAAACATAATTAAATGTCTTAATATTAGCGATCATTTTATACATTTTTTCTCTGCTATTTGCTTCCAGGTGACAGCCTATCTCCATAAGGACTACAACAACGTGTGGCTGGTTCACAGACAGGATGATAATGAATGTGAGAAGATGCATTTTATTTGCTGTTAAGCGATATCAGTGGCATATATTTAAGTCATAAGGAAGTCATGTACGAGCCTCTTGTTTTTTTTTAAGCTCAATCTGGGACACCTGACCTCGTTCGTCATGGTGACATCATTCGACTGGAGCACAAAGAGTGAGTAGCATGCCTCCACACAGCAGTGGCATTAAAGACATATTATATGATGTCCACTGATTCAAATGATGTCTCACTTTTTAAAAGTCATTCCAATCCAGATTCTGTGCATATTTTTGCAATAATGTAATTTTTCCTGCTCCCTTTAGAACCACCCGTAACCTTCACGGTCACCTCCAGGAGGCTCCTCTGACCAAGAAGCACTTCCAGGTTACAGGCTATGGCATTGTGAGTAGACCCATGACATGAAGCTGCACTGAAAGAGATTCATTTTTGCACTTTCCTGCTCTGTACAGTTGACTGAAGCCATTTAACACGACTTATGGGTGAAGTTTGTTTGTTTCCTCTGCTTATTGACACTGCATATTGATTAAAGATCATACTTGCCGTAAGTCGGTTGTCAATTTTACGATAATTAAAAAAACGGTAATGCTGCCTTCTTGACCAGGATTCATGCGACCTTATCCCGCATGAATAACATTAATCAAATTCTGATTGCATGTCGTCATGTATTTGAATGTCCCCAAGCTTAAAACACATCTCCACCTTTGTCCTGTTCTTAGAATGGCACCGGTGACACCAATGACCTGTGGCAGGTGGAGGTGTGTGGAGGCCGGAAGGGGGACCGGGTGAAGGTGCTGCGTAGCAAAGTCCGCTTTCTGCACCGAGCTACCGGCTGTGTGCTTTACTCGTCTGGAAAGACTCTCCCAAAGTGGTAAAACTAGTCTTCTCTGCTCCTCCTCTTCCGTTCAAGAGGCATTATGTAATGGTGTGGGAAGTATGAATATCCTCTACTTAAGTTAAAGTACTAATACCACACTGTCAGAATACACTGTTACAATGAAAGGTTCTGCATTGGAAATGTGTTCAGTAAAAGCATCTTAGGGTAATCAGGAAATGTACTTAAAATATTTACATAAAAGTACTCAATGCAGAACAGTTTCCCCTGTGGCTGTTATATTGATATACTATCTATTATGTATTATTACTCATGCATTATAGTAAAAGATGGATTATACTGTTGCAATAGGCTTAGGTAGAGTTTTAACTGCTGTTGTCAATTGCTTTGTTGTTGTATTACAATTGTTTAGGACTGCAACTCATGATTATATTCTGCATTACTCGTTAGATTGTTTAGTTGGTAACAATTCTGAAAATATTGAGAAATGCTGTCACAATTGCCCAACAAAAGCTCTTCTAAAGTGTTTTATGCAAAATCTTGAGTTGTTAAGTAACGACTAACTAATGCTGTCGGATCATTTTAGCGAAATAAAAAGTTTGGTATCTCCCTCTGAATTGTAGCGGAGTAGAAGTAGAAAGTGCAGTGAGAAGACAACAGTAAAGTAAAAGTACTTTGCACTCAAGTACAGTACTTGATAAAATGTAGTTGTTGACGTTCCACCACTGGTTATGTGCATGGACAATCAGAGAACACGTCTGGTTTCTGTCCAGGGGCTGGGAACAGGTGGAGGTGACCTGCAGTCCCTACCTGAAGGACACTCCAAGCTCTCAGTGGAACATTGAAGATCACATCAACCCCAAATGTAAGAACCGCATTCCTTGTGCTCCTACGCGTCTGTCTCCACCTCATGATGTCAGACACTAACCAACATGTCCCTTTTCCTCTCGTATGTTCTGGCAGTGCCCAACATTAGTTTGTCTGTGCTGAAGCCCCATTTCCTGGAGATCCTACTGGAGTCCCACGTTGTTATGATAAGAGTAAGAAACAATGAGAGAAGCTGAGGATCCGTCTGTGCTTAAAGTGAGTTTCATCAGAAACAATTTATTGACATGAGATGTGTCTCTTTAGGGTAACAGTGGCTTGAAACCCAAAGACAATGAGATGAACTCAAAACCCTGGCACTGGCCCATCAACTACCAGGTGCTTTGAATAATCTACATTATGAAGTGTATTTTTGTCAAACAAATTAAATGCATGAGCACTTTTAACTACTAACTTGTTCTTGGTTTATTTATGTAAAGGGCTTGAGGTTTTCCGGAGTGAATGACACAGAGTATCGTGTTTACCTGCTGGGGAACCCTGTAAGTCTGTCTTAAGCTTGCTTCATGTTTCCTGTTGTCGCTCTTCTGACCAACGCATATTAGCATGTTTTTATTTTTTTCAGGTGGTCTGGTGGATGAACCTGGTCAGTTTGGGATTGTATCCCATCATGGTGGCAGTGGCGTCTATAGCCGTCCAAAGAGGTTTCTCATTGGGCCAAAAAAGAATAGGTATGTCTATTGACTGGTACTGACTGATCAGCAGCAGCAAATGGATGATTTAAACGTCAAATAAATGTTCTATACTCCCCTCTGTCATTCAGAGCATTCTCTTGTGCTCATGAGAGAAGGAGGACTGCTGCTCCTCGGTTGGCTGCTGCACTATGCACCTTTCTTCACAATGGGTCGTATCCTCTACTTCCACCACTACTTCCCTGCAATGCTCTTTAGCAGCATGCTAACAGGTACATGAAGTGAAAGGCAATTCAAGTGCTTTCAGCCGACTGCTGCAATTTGTGTCACAAACCCATGTTTACATCCACTCATCCACCTAGAAATCTGAGAAAAAAAGATCCAACTTTTATCTCAGAACTTGCTAGAGAATCGTCAGGTTTTTAAGTTTTCTTAAGTATCAAAATAATCCGATGATGGTTGTCCGTACATGCATGGGAACATAGCAAACAGGAGCTGCACCACACTTTTATAGGTGCCAATTTGCCAAAATGTAAACAAATATAGGACAAAAATGTGTAGTTTTCAGCTCAGTGACTCAATGGCATAATTGTACTTCCTATTTGGATTCCCTAGTTTAGATCCCCCTGTAGTTTTTAATCATAGAGCATAATCAGGGTTATGTTTTCTAAACTCCTGAATAAACAAAGCAGTCGTGTTGGTCACAGTGTTATACGTTCTGTTTGTTTTTCACAGGAATTACATTCGACGTTCTGTTGAAAAGCACCGACCTGCTTCTCCCCCCACCTTATTCTGATTGGCTGCAGCGACTCGGGCAGATGGTGCTTCTGTTTAGTGTTCTTTACAGGTGAGATGACCAGCAGAGTAACTGCTGTTACCAGCAGGCGTGTAGTTTAGCACAAAGACCAGAAGCGGGGGGAGGGGGGGGAAACAGCTAGCCTGGTTGTAGATTACCTCATAACTCATTTTCAATTTTAAGAGTGCTGCTTTTACATTGTATAAATCACTGTAATCCAATTTTCTGTCTGTTAGTTTCTAC
This sequence comes from Taurulus bubalis, assembly GCF_910589615.1. NCBI lineage: Eukaryota > Metazoa > Chordata > Actinopteri > Perciformes > Cottidae > Taurulus > Taurulus bubalis. The sequence continues at coordinate 4,665,124 of NC_136589.1, read as the reverse complement.
CTGTTCCATCCGCTCTCCTACGGCATGACGGGTCCTCTGGCACACGAGCCGGGCAGCGCCATGGCTGGCCGGAAGTGGATGGACTCCTGGGAGTTCTAGTCAGCTTTGCACGAAGAATACACTAATATTGTTATGAATATGAGGGACTTTAATCAATCATGTGTCTCACAGACTTATGGTTTTACAGTGTTTACATAAAAGGATCATTTTCATAAGGTGCTGTCTGCACACACTGCTTTCAAATCTCTACCTGTCCACGTATTTATGTGTCTCAACATTTTCAAGTATTGTAGTCTAAAATGTGTAAAGAATGCTCCGTGAAACAGACCTGGATGAGTGCAATATGGAAGCCAGAGTGTTGAGTATTAGAGAGTACAGTTCTCAACACTTTTCATCACCAAGCTGCCTTAACTCCTAACACATCTTACACCTTTGACTTATATGTGGATACTTTATGTCACAATGATGTAAGCTAAAGTGCCTGAAAGGAAGTAATGAAATAAATCTGAAAAGTGCAAGTGTTGCATCTCTGTGTTGGTACGTTTTACAGAAAACACATAGTCAGTTATAGGTATCAGAGACTGTATTTTCATTTGAGATCGTTTTGGTCTTAGTGCCCGGTATTTTATATTGTATTTAGACTTCAGTGCTGTCCAGTATTGGCCTCTGTTTTTACATCATAAGACTAGTGACTCTGTCATGTACATTTCAGTATGATCATTAAACGGCGATATTCTTGTAGTCTGTGTATTATTTATGTTCATATCAATATTTCTTCTTAAATGTATTTTATTTAACCAAGAGAGCATCTTGAGATTGAACATCACTTTTTCAAGAATGTTCTGGCCAAGATATGCAGAAACAATGAGTGACAGACAGGTACAGGTACAGTAATACAAGATATGCCACAGAATAACTAAGGAATACAATTACAATTGTACAAAAGATTTCAATGGCACCTAGATTATTTTAAAACAACCCAAAAGCTGCCTAAAGTAGAAAAGACCAATTGTGATTGTCATCTGTGATTTTCCTTTATTTTACTGCTCTCATGTTTTATATGGTAATGTGTAGGAGATTAATACCATAACACTTAACTCCTTGAAGATGTCATAACTTCTGTATAATACTACAGCAGAGGCAAACACAATATTACTTTAATTCACTTGAAATAAAACCACTAAGATGTCTGAAACTAAACTGCATTATTTATAAATATGGAAAGTATGTGTTTCCCATAGTAGGCGGTATTAGATGTTAATGTAGGAACTGACCCCATCCAGCCAAAAAGCAATGTACATAATGTATTTGTATCCCTCTGTCACCCCCTTGACGCTGCATTGTACACTTTGACAGTAAACCACTGGGCCGCCCGGTGGCGTGTTTGTGAACTGCACCGGCACGCGTCAACTCTGAGGACGGCTGCTGTGATTGGCTGTCGTTAATCACGTGATAATTCTGAAGATGGCGTCTCCAAATGGAGGTAAATTCTAATTCCTGACCCTGCTACGCCGTGTGTAAATTGTAAATTGTCCATGTTTATGTATTTTTTTATCGTTAGCGACTCCTATGGTGTCTTACACGAACATCCCGAGACGACGGAATACACATGTTGGCGCTGTATTTGTACTGTTTGGAGATGTTTTCCTTCCGTTGGCCAAAGCATTCACTAGCCCCGGTGTAGTGTGTGTGTGTGCGTGTGTGTGTGTATGTGTGTGTGTGTGTGTGTGTGTGTGTGTGTGTGTGTGTGTGTGTGTTCAGTGTAGAGGAAGCCCTCCTGTCTGCGGCTTGAACCCCAGAGCTGAGTCTGTGGCTGCTGCAGCTAAAAACATGGCTAATGTCGCGAGCTTGCCGCTACACTTTAAACGGGTCAAGTCCCCAAAAATACTTCCTGTGTTCTGTTAACAATACCATGAGTAGTTATAACGTTACTCTTGATTGTATAACGTTATTGTTATTACTGCTGCCTGTAACGTCACACTCGAGCTAGTACAAGTTTAGGGTTTTTGCAGTAAAGCATTAATATACAGTTTACCACCATTACGAGCTGCCCTCCTTTGTTACAGTTTTTAGTTTTTCCATGATGATGGTCACTTTCATACATCTTGTAACAACGTAGTTCCTTTAAAAACACACACACACACACACACACACACACACACACACACACACACACGTTTATACACGTGTAAAGGCACTACATTGTTTTAAAGTGTAGTTCGGGTCAGAGGTTAAAGACAGCAATGGGCCTATTTGCAATATTTGGTACAGTTAAATCCTTGGCTTGTTATATTGATTGAACCCAAGTACTGTAGAGACATTTTAACTCCTCCACTTGTGTTTATTCAAAGTTCCACATGCAGCAAAACATGTACTAACAATACCTAGTCATTTATGGTTAAAACAAAGTGTTCATCTCAACTTTAAAATTATTTCTAAACTCTGCCATTACTATATTTACAAATATGTAATATATGCATTTTCCATATAACATGTAAATTTTTTTTTTTAAAAAGTACATTTTGTGTCGTGATAGGTGGCGATTTTGAGAGCTCTTTGCTGAGTTTTGAGAAGTTGGACAGAGCGTCACCAGACCTGTGGCCAGAGCAGTGTAAGTGTGCATTCTCCATGCTCTTGTGTAATTAGTCACGATGGGAATGTGTTTTATGTTGCAATAATCTTGATCAACCTGTGATCTCTCATACAGTGCCTGGAGTTGCAGAATTTGCTGCATCTTGTAAAAATGTGAGTTAGCTTCACCGTGGCGCTTTGATTTATAAACTTGATAATTAAATAGGCTTGACATACTGTGATGTATAGGCCTGATCTACTTAAACCTTTGTTGTGTCTTCCATCACAGCCCATCAATAATTCACCCCCCAAATGGATGGCTGAACTAGAGAGTGAGGACATTGAAATGTTGAAAGGTAATGCACAAAACAGTAGAAATGGTGTTGTTTTTTTTTGTTGAAAAGGGAGATTGTGGACTTCGCCTTTAATCCTGTCAAATGGGTTAACATTGCGGGTCCTGTTGTCCTTCTGCAGAGCTGGGTAGTCTGACCACAGCCAACCTAATGGAGAAGGTCAAAGGACTTCAGAACCTCGCTTACCAGCTGGGCTTAGAGGAGTGTAAGTACATGCACAACACAAACTGTTAACAATTGCCTTTATATTCAAATGTTTTTGATTGTTACCTTTACTGAAAACACTTGATTAAAAATTTATGTGACAAATGCTTAGCGTCAAGTAAGTCACATATTACCACTAGATGGTGCTCATAGCCTTTCTGTAGCTAGCTAATGGATTACTGGTGGTGGAACATCCTTGTGAGCTTTCACTTTAAAACCATCACATGTTGATTTGACAAAGGTGTGAGAGTGTTTATCCTAATCCAAAATGGATCATGTTGAAATTGTAACTTTTTAAATTAGAATCAACTCTCCTTTTCTGTGAAACAGCAGAAATAATTTGACTTTGAGGTCTTGAAATGATAGATTTCGGTCAATCTTGTTAAAATGGAAAACGTAAGAAACAAGGACATGCTCACAGGAGCCCACACATCAAGTGCTGGAGCATTTGATTGATGCCAAATCTAGTTTTTAATCCATTGTCCACAGCCTCCATTGTCATAATCCGTGTGGATTAGAGAGATGTAGCTCTAAGTGCTCCAAGAGAAAAATGGGTATTTATTTCTCCAGCGAAAAAGAACATAAGCAATGAAGAATTGTGGCATAGCCTCCCTCTTAATGGGATGGAAGATATAAATAAATGTACATTGATTTTTTTCTTATCTAAGTCGGTTACATTTAACCACCATGTATATACCACACAGGGATATACAAAGTGATGGGATGCAGACAGAGCGGCAGTGCAGCCTGCTTGTGGTGGTTTGTAAAACTCCATCAAGACAAAAGCCTGTACATATGAATCAAATTATCCAAACATAAATAATGACATTTGAGAGATGCAAAAGGGGAAACTACATTATCTGAAGAGCTCTTCTTCTTTTTGTAGGCAAGGGAGGTGATGGTATAATAAACAAATATCCAAGTGAACATACTCATGAAAGAAAGCCCAGATGCGAGTGACCTATAGATTGTGTAGCATGTGTATATTTGCATAAACCGTGAGTCGCAAATTAATTTAGTTGTAAAAGTGTCTCATCTCCCCGACTCCCCTAAACCTGCAGGAGCATGTAATCTGGCTGGTATAAAGATGTTAGCTGTCACAGGTGCAGGCCTGCGGGCTTCGCAATCACGCCGTGTACCTCGGGATGACGGGACACAATGATGGTTATTATTGGTGTCGGAGCAGCCTTGTAATGGGCGCCTGTTTAATGCTCTCGGGTTTAATTTTCTCCTTTTCCTGGCTGTCAGGGGAGGCCTTGTAAATCTCAGCTACTTTTTCATCATGTTTGTGCACTCTTCAGTACCCGTAAACGAGACTTGGTGGAGAGAGGGGCCGGGGGGGGGGGACAGGATTTACCGCCCCTCCCCCTTCAGCATGTGGACCATTAAAGAGGAAGCTGGTTAATGGGCAGAGCACAATCAAGCAGTGAAACCGCTGCAGCCACCCTACCGCAGTGAGAAACGGGAGCTGGACCAAACATTATTACAAGAACACCATCCCCCTATGCCTAATACACCTTAGCAGTACTAGTGTTCTCATGCATGTTGTGTACTGTGCACATACTACTGCATACTCATGTTCAGATAACACAAATGTGAAGGGGAGGGGATCTACCACTCCCATAACCCCCGCCCACGCCTCCTCCTGCACCAGCACCCCCAGTAATGGCTGTGTGACGCTGGCCTGGTCCAGTCCCAGAGGGGCTAGACGCGTGCCTCTTCCTCAGGCCACAGCTGTTACTCCACCCCGTGATGAATGCCCCTGTCGTGGGCCGCTGAGCGCGGGCGTCAAGCCCGGAGTCTCTGGGGAAAGCTGAGGACGCTGATAAGTGCTGTTATTGGAGGTAATTGAAACCTGAGTGTTCCCTTGGGATGCACTGGAGGGCCTGGGCTACTGGGACCCAAACTGCTGGAGTTGGTGATGGTGCTCTATCACACTTGTGTGCTCAAGGCCACGGAATACCATTCAACACTTGTCCATTGAAACCAATCACAGGGAATTACTAAATGTGATTGTCAAGTCCCTACAGAACCTGTATGGTTGTGTCACATTTTTGAGTGAATACCTTTATTCTGATAATTAGATTATATTTCCAAGTTGGTGCTTTTAAGAGATATTCACACATAGGCCTCCCAAAACATCGCTTGGCAGAAATTTTAGAAATACGTACGTCATAGAGATTTTTAAGAGTTCAAGTGAACCGTGTCTTTGACAGAGTCACATGGGAGTCGGATAAAAGCTGACAATTGACCCTTTATAGGTTCAAGATATGAGATTGGGAGCATTTTGATTGCCTCTTCACGGCTCACAACATGTCGAAGGCGAGCCAGTGGCTCTCAGCTAACGGTGCTAACAACGGCGAAAGTGGTGACAGAGCTAACAGCGTTTAACTGAGGGGTAGCTGGAGGCTGAGTGCTACGCTTCCACAGCGACACGGTCGCTTGTGGCGGCCGTCTCGGCTGTGGTCGCCGTAGGAGAGCAGAGCAGAGCGGCGCTTGACGCACAAGCATTAAAAGCAAGAAGAAGCTCTGATAACAACACACTCCCTGTTCAGGTAGACACTACTCCACTATGTCTTTGAATAGCAGATAGTTGTTTGCTGCTATTTTAACGATGACGACAATGTAAATAGAGTTCCTTTCAAATGAAATCAAACATCTTTATAGTAAAAGATTCATCAAACCGGAAATTAAATTGAAAACATGTGAATAGTACGAATTCATATTAATTCACGGTGATTGAAAGCTTTGCTATCTCGGTGACAGCATCACTAAGTGCATTGTGGGAGTAGGAACACCTGTAGCACCGCCGAGCGCCTCTCCTCCGCCGTGATGCCGCATGGCGTAGACCCCGGCTGACCTCTGCTGCTTCTGCCTGTGTGAAGGTGAGACTGAAGGTCGCCCTGCCCTGACAGCTCCTAATGGGCCCACATTCACCTCAGCCTCCTCCTCCTCACCCTCCGGATCAATCTCCGGCCTATTAGGAGCATGCCGCTGCTGAATATGATTGCATTCACTGGGCCCCCGCTGGTGCTAATGTGCCTCCATCAATCCATCAGGCGGGCTGACCGCGGGGCGGTTATGAAGTGCCGGAGCTGACAGCAGCGGTATGAGGAACAGGGGAAGCCTGCCCACCGCCACTACCCTTCCTCCTCACCTCTACTCCGCTCTGCTTGTTTGTTCACCTCTCTCCTGTGTCTCCGTGGGCTCGTAGTTGCGATGAATGGCAACATTGTGATGCGTCTCTTTTTGAAGGTGACACCTTCTGTGTCAGCTCAGTTTTTATCATGTTAATGTTCAGTAACCTTCGTCCCCTCAGATTGGCTGTCATAGAAATGTATTTGTAATTATAGGGGGTGCTGTTTTATAATAGTGCTGCTACTACAGTGATTGTCCATTGTTGGAAAATCTTTCCCAGTTCCACACACAGTTTACGACAGGATGACGTGTGCGTAGCAGGTTGCAGCTGTATCTGTAAGAGCCTGTCCATATCTCTAGCAGGATCAGTGTCGAAGCTGTGTGAAAGCAGAGGCAGGCAGAGCTCAACACACACACACTCTCACACACACCGCTCCTTGGTTCTGCCTGCCTGCCGCATCCCTGAGCAGATCGGAAATGACACCTCATTTCCATAAAGGCATTAGGAATTCATTGGATTTTCTTTCCCAGCTAATCATAGTGCGAGTGTAAAACCTTTTAGGCTTTTTAATGAATGATTTTTGACTGATTGCCTATTAATAAGGACACCTCTTGAACAGGCATAGGCTGGGGCAGGGGTTGGGAGGTGCAGATGTGTTTGTTTTGGTGTGTGTGTGTGTGTGTGTGTGTGTGTCAGCCAGGCGAAATGCATTGGAGGAGGAGGAGGAGGAGGAGAGGAGGGGCGGGCTCTCTCGGTTGGGACATAAAGAGGAACCAGTGGCTCCCCTGGGAAATCACAGCTCGTGTCTGCATCTTAAATATCCCTGTGAAGTATCAATAAGTGGGTAATTGAATTTTGAACACAAACATGAGCGCCAGGTGTATGTGTTGCAAGACGGGGGTGCTGTGGGATCGCAGGCTGAATATGTGCGCCTCCAAGTGTTTCTTTGCTTGTGTGTATCACCTCCTCTGTGTCTCCCTCGTCCCCCGGGGAGGAGGGCGGTGAAAGAGGATGTTAAATCCATTAAATAAAGCTTACAGCCCGTAATAGCGGAGCAGCACTCAGAGATGGGCAGCGAGGGTCAGATAAGTCCTCTTAACTCTTAATGAAAGTGAATTGGGGCAGTCAGGGCCGGGGTCCAGGACTCCAGTTAACCCAGGTGGTCATCTGTCTTTGGAGCTAACAGGGGTCCAGGGGCTCTCTGGGATTGTGCCATGGAGAGAGGCAGCCAGGGGTGTGTGTGTGGAGGGGGGGGAGCGATGATTACTCTCATTTTATACACAGGGGAGTCGTGGTGGGGGCTGGGAGCGGACTGTGACAATGACACCCAGATCACTCACCGTAAACGAGGGGAAAGTAAGATGTTACACCACCGCGCTTCCTCTCGCATTTACATTCGAGCCACCTGGGATTCTCCCAATGAAAATGATTTGCCAGAGCGGAACAGAAAATTGCAGAAACATTTGGGTTGCACCGCAGAATCTCCTCCAGTGTAGTTTGAGCTCGATGGTTAATTTTGCAAAACAACATGCAACATTTTAGATAGCCACGAAGCATATTTAGCTAGTGGCAGATATAGGTTAATCTCCATTGTTGCAATGTGCCCTTTGCAGCATTAATCAGGACAAAATCTACAGCCAGAGGATTACTGGGCTGATGTGGGAAGAGGCTCTCCTGTTATCTGCTCCATACTGGCTTCTCTGCCAACACATCCTCAGCCCTCATTCTGATGAAAACCTGAGTTTACATGCTGTGTCTATTTGTGGAGACAAATATTTCAAATTGCTTTAATGGAAATTGATTGCAATGTCGAGTATCTAATATGGGTCAAATTATTGTATCCAGTATGATGTGGCTGTGTTTACTAACTAGCACGGTAAGCTGTGATGGAATCTCACACCAGATATCGGGCTGAATGACAATTAGATGGCAACAAATCAACAGGGCGAGGAGATGGCCACACAATCTATAAGGTGTCATTGAGTATGGGTGGCAGTGGGAACAAGATGCTGATTAACTTAGTACAAAATTAGTAATTGACCTTTCTAATCAACTAAACAAATTTCTAAGTCCCACTAATCAGTATTGATCTACCCCGTTGTATGACAAAGTGTGTGTGTGCGTGTGTGTGTGTGTGGCTTTCTAACTGTCACAGCCCGGCTCAATAGGCTGCGACAGAAAATAGGGGACCAGACGAGTTTACATGAAAACAATAAGAATATTTATTTAAATGAGGTCGCTACACTTCACCTGTTTATGTACAACTTACATGAACCTTAAATGAACTGTGGTAAAAATAACTTCTTTATAAAGTATGTGTTACTCATTCTCACTTATTACTACCTTTTTCCCTGTTAGCTTTGGCTTTTTTCACTGAAGATGTTTTTGTGTAAATGATGAAATTATAGTTTTTTTTTTAATTTCCATTTAGCTGCTTCAGTTTCAGTTCAAATGTAGCAGAAACTATGAATGAATAGTCGGTCACAATAATCCAGATGATCAGCAAAGCAAGGTGGAGGAATGCACGGCACCGCCTACTATCCAAATATTGGAAGTTGGGCGGTAGACATCAACAGCTGTTGCCAATATTTCTCAAGCCGTGTGTCATTAAACCACTGAAGAAGAAGTGGGCGCAACAACGATGACAGTCAAACTTCACACACACAAAAATGAAGTAGAAAACGTGATTTAAAATATGGCATTCATGTTTGTATCGTGTATTTATTTGAGAACGATAGATCACACATCTGATGATTTTGTATCTCTCGGTGTGGAAGGTTCAGAGGACATTTAAGTCACATGTTTTATTTACATTATGCTTTATTAGCTTAATCTGCTTCCATTCCACTTTGTTGCATTTAGCTTTTATTGATGCACAAACTTTCCACTTTCCAGCCAAACATGGAAACTTCTGGATGAGCAACATAGAAACTGGTGGATAGAAATGCACTAATACTGCAAGACTTGAATAGAACAGAGCCATCCTTATTATTAACTATTGATATGAGTAGTGTCCTTTTCCTACTACTATATACACATCCCATTGCAGCTCTTTCACTGGTCCCACTGCTGCTCGTCCCAGTTACCTGTGTGGTGTATCCTTCCCCACCTGTCATCCTCTCTAATACGATGCTGAACATTTTCCTCCGTATTTTCTTTTCATATAAAGCGAGCCACACATCATAAATTGAGCACGGATTTATGTTTAATGGGGTCTTTAATGTGATTATTTCAATGATATCTCTTTCTGAGTAGGGCAAGGCAGAACTGAACCGTAATTAATAACACCCTCAGTGGGGCGAGGGGTCTCGGGGGTGGCAGAGCCATCCTTGATCCATTTTACAGTTTGTCTCATCAGGAGATGGGAGAGAGCCATGACACCTTTAAAATCTAAAATACCCTTTGCCGTTCCTCGCGTATCTGCTCCTAATTCGAACGTGACATGGGTGCACTCGCGGCTTCTGCGGTCACCTCAATGTAATTGCTTTCTCCCGCCTGATTTTGATGGCTTCATTTCAATCTTAAGCATCCTACGCATGTCCAGGGGTCCTCTGATGACTTTGTTTAGGGTGATTTGAAGAGACAGCAAAGTGCAAAATGAATCCATCCCATTCCAATTAGCATCATCTTTAACCTAATGAGGGACACCTCAAGGTGATGTGGCCCCCACGCCCAAATGCACCATTATCATTCCACACCGGGCGACTCATTTAAATTACTAACTGGCCCGGCTTTTTCATTACCCGGCTGTGGGCTGGGGGAGGCGGGGGCGGCTTCCCACCAGCGCACAGGCAGCCAGCTGAGATCCTGATCATATTCTTATTGCAGGCATCATGAAGCAGGATGACTTTCTGCTAAATGCCCATTTGGAATCAGTCCTCTCTCCGCCGCTGTCGTCGTCTTATATTTGCGTGATGTACAATGTTCGGTAGAAACTGAATAGAGTTGCTGAGGTAATCTTTGCAGCTCATAAAAACCGTAATGCAGCTGAGACTGTGATCCTCTAGTCATCTTTAAGAAAGAGTAATTACTGAACCTGCATGGTGCATCTCCAGGGTTTATAATGATGCTGCAGGAACGTCCCTGCAGTCTCTTCAGTCACACAAGTCTTTGTCTTTGACGGAGAACGCTGTTCCAAAGCCAGTTTGACAAAGGGGCAACTCTGTTGTTGGACTCTTTTTGGCACAGTTAACACTCTTGTGTAAAATCCAGGTGTGTTTAACAATTTTAAAATGAGTAAAGCTGGGAAATATTTGCACTCAAACGTTTGCATCAATATGTAACCGGAATTTTGGTTTGAATTATTTGTACATTTATTTACAGTTGGGGATATAGTCTCTGAGAAAAAACCTGTAGCCAGTATTACAATTATATCATGTTATTGTAATGCACAATCCAAGAGGAGATGTATAATCTCATCTCACATAAGTTACAGTTACAACTGTATCTTCTTTCTTCAAGCATCAGCCCGGGTCCCAAACTTTTAAATCTTTTATGTGACTTTATGTCACAAAACAAAAATGTGATCTTCAATGTATTGATTTTTTTTCAGTTTGGAGTAATACAATTATCCCGAATTTCAGAATGATTACAGACATGTATTATTATTATCATCACCTCAGACCCCTTCAAACCTGCGTCCTCGAGGTTTAATTTAAATAACCGTATTTAATGCCTTTTGATACTGCTGAGATGAATGTCGCTGTGTTGCCTTTAAAGTGGTTCCCTTATTCTTATTTTGTTCGTCATTTGTCGCTTACTTTATACATGACCATGTTCCACAATCACAAGTTGAGGTTAATAGAGACATTTTGCATCCACACAGATGCACACTTTCATGCATGCGTAGGTCTGAGTACTTGTGCCTCACTACATTGAGACAGCAATCAAGCAAATCACAAGACTCTTTGGTAGCTACGCTTCCATTTTATGTTGTTTTCCATGTCCTGAATGAACAGATGTTTGTATAAATTACCTCCTACTGTGACACTGTAGATATTAAATACATGCCTTGCATTACTAAACAAGAGTTCTGAAGTGGTTAGAGCTGCAGGCAAATGTTGTGGAAGACTGGCTGATTTTACCAACTTATGACAGATTGTTGGAAGGGTGTTAAAGCAAGCTAGAGTCTCGGTCTCACAAGCATAATACTGAAATAAAGCTCTCTTCACGTGAGCAGTGGTTCACCTTGAATATGTGACGTTGTGTCTTCTTGTCTTCCAGCCAGGGAAATGACCCGGGGCAAGTTTCTGAACATCTTGGAGAGGCCTAAGAAGTGACATGTTTTGTTGAAGTAACAGAGAACGTGTGGCTGCAGGGTGAATCTGATCTATGTGTTTACCGATATGCATAAACAACACAGTTCAAAGACTTTACTCTCAAACCATTAATTGTGAAATTGCGCTCTACCCGATGCTTCTACTCGGTGCACCTGTTGTCCTCATAGATAAAGATGCCTTTACATTTACAGAAAATGTAGAATGATTTATTTCTTCTCGTTGAATTTCTCTGTTGCTTGTAGACCTGCCTTGAGGTAGTGTTCGTTATTTATTCTTATTTCTATTTTCAACATGATTTCCTTTTATTTTCATATTCTTTGCAATTTGTGAAGGTGTATAATAAAGTTTTAAAAATATTTAACAAGATGATTGCCTTTCATTTCACGTGTTCTTTTGCATGATTTAAGTTTAGAGACCGGTCAACTTTTAATTAGGGCAGTGACGTCACGTCGAGCCGCTGCAGCGCGTAAAGGAGCCCCGACGTGAGTGTTCAGCCGGCTTTCCATTTAATGAGCATTTGAAGCAAGGTTCCCCTCACACAAAACATTGCGTAAAAATAATATTGCGCATTGTCATCGCCTTTAATGAGAGCTGACATGATTACTAGGACCATTTCTTTTCTAATTAGCACACTTCAGCGTTGTCGGAGCGAGCATGCCGGGCCGAAAGAGAATCAGACAGGCATGCCGAGAGGGAAACAAAAAGAAGTCCATCCGCCATAATTAGGTGGGACAATGCCTCGGACTGTTCTCGGCTGGAGATGTCGCTGGGGCTCTGGCCGCTCACTCCCAACCGGCTACACGTCTCCCCGGGCCGCTAATAAGCCGCTACTCGTCTTTCCGATTCACACGGACAGAGGCCGCCATTGCCTCAGTGGCTTCGACCCCTGCCTCTCACGCGGACCCTGGCTCACCCCTCCTGGGAAAAAGAGGAAAAACAGCCTGTATGGAGCAGGAAGGTCGGGGCCGGAAGTTACATTACATTTTAGCTGTGTGCAAATATTGGGATTTAAAGTTGTTTTTACATAGTCACTGCTGGAGGTGATCAGAATAGCATGATAATAAAAAATAAAACCTGCAAATAAAACCTTTATGAATGACTTATTAACATGAATGCATGCGTGCAGCCTATTAGAGCGTGAAGGCTCACTTTAGTATTGATGCATTGCACTGCATTGTAACCAGGTGATAAGTAAAAACATAATCAAACCTGGCAACCCACACGTTGTAGGTTGTGAAAACATAACTTACACCTTACCAGGATAGGATAGAGGACACCGTTCAAAAGTGTGGGGTTACCCAGACACTTTTTCAGTTTATTCGCAAATCCTGGCATGGGATAGCCTTCATTTCTAAGAACAAGAACAGACTGGTGAGTTTCACATGAAAGTTCTCTTTTTCTGGCCATTGTGAGAGAATAATGGAACCCACACATGTGATGCTCCAGATACTCAACTAGCTCACAGGAAGGCCAGCTGTATAGCTTCTCACCCGCAGAACTGTTTTCAGCTGTGCTAACATAATTGCACAAGGGTTTTCTAATCCTCCATTAGTCTTTTATGTGATGAGCAAACACAATGTACCATTAGAGCACTGAGTGATAGCTGCTGGAAATGGGCCTCTATACACCTATGTAGATATTTCATTAAAAAACAGACGTTTCCACCTAGAATAGTCATTTACCACATTATCAATGTATAGTGTATTTCTGATTCATTTAATGTTATCTTCATTGAAAAAAACAGTGCTTTCTTTGAAAAATAAGGACATTTCGAAGTGACCCCAAACTTTTAAACGGTAGTGTACATTCAGTAAACAAATGCGCTGTTAGGCCTACAAGTAAAAGTCCTGCATTGAAAATGTTACTCAAGTGGATTATGAGCAAAATTTAGGCAATAAAGTAAAAGTACTCGTTCTGCAGGAAAAGGCCTATTTTAGAATAGAATAGGCCTTTATAGTGTGATTGTGTGTTGTTTGATTGTTGCTAATGCATAATGTTAATTTTGGTCAAGATCTATCTGATTTTAACTATTTCATAAAGACACTGTTGGGCAGTTTATTCTACAACAGTGTATCACATGTTTTGTAGGCCTATGCACATTCTTTAAATGGGCTTTTCAGTTCCTAGGGGTTTGTTTTGGTAATTATTAAGCAATGGCGGTGACTGCTGTCACTACGCTGGTTCCACACTTGTTGATGCTGACTTGATGAACATTCAGTCTGCTGAGGGTTGACGTGTAAGCGACCTGACATCCACAATATGCTCCCTCAGCCAGACAGCTTTTTCAAGAAACGGGTCAGTCCCCACAGAGCTGGTCATCCATATATATATATATATATATATATATATATATATATATATATATATATATAGAGAGAGAGAGAGAGAGAGAGAGAGAGAGAGAGAGATCATAGCTCCTCCATCCATCCATCCACAGTGCATTGCCTTGACCTCACATAGCCTCTGCGCCCCGACAAACGTCAATCCGATGTGCCCCGAGTCCTTAAATTAGCTGTCAATTAGTGCAAATTAATCAACTCCTCGCCTAATTAAGCAATGCCGACGGGCAGCTACCAAACATGCCATTGTGGAGGAGCCATGAGAAAGCTGCGGGGCTTGCAAACTCTTTCTACTGGAGAGAGGGAGGTGGGGGCATCGCCTCACATCATCCAGTGCTTTGGGAAAGCAGAGGCTCTGACTGTGCTTTAGTTTTTCCCCTGACTCGGCTCCACATGTGTGCTGTCATCAAGTTGTCCTGCACCGGTTTCAACACCGAGGACACAGCTTGATTCAGCACTAGAGACCGAATCACGCCTCAGAGGTTTCTATCCTTATGTTTGAGGGGAAACATTTGCTTGCAATCTGTTAGTCTTAGAAAGCAGAGTTTTACACCACTTTGATGAACCCAATAAAAAAGGCACATATTAGACTCATATTTATGTGCAAAAATCTATCTGCTGTGGACGAGTTAATGCATTCAGTTGTATTTCCAGTGCTGCTGTGACCTTCCTGAAAAAAGTTGTCTTCTCATTCAATTTCACAAATGCATTTTTAGCTTTCGCAGTCACATCAGCAGGATATGATATTCATTACAGTGGGCGGCTTTTGCTTGCAGCTGCTTATCAGTTTTTGACCTGCTGCAGAGGTGCACTCGTTTGAAGGTTATACAGGCTGCATATGTTTATCATTGCTTACTCATATGAGGCCGCTAACATCATTTCTAGAGGTCCGAGGACACTTTGTTTCTCATTTTGCATTACCTGCCCCAAAATGACACATGCAGAATCAGGAGGATGTGAAGGGAGCAGAGAAAGGATGTGGGGTGGAGGTGGTGGAGGGGGCAGATAAACAAAAAATGTCCAACAGCTGTTTGCTTTTTAATCTGCAGCCGTCAGATCCTGCAGGTCTTTGATGGGCAACCCAATCTACACGATTGACTGAACTAGATCTTCCCTTAATCTAGAGCCTTATTAGGCAGCCGCTCTGCTGCATGTAAATCAGTGTGCAGCCATTTTCATAGGAGATGGATTATTAAAAGCCATACACAGAGGAGACGTGTTGCAATATCAACAGACCAAAAAGGCCTGCATAGATTGCAGGAGCGATGAGTGGAGTGGAAGGGGGCAGTGACTTGCCTGTAATAAACGGGTCATCCTGACTCACACCCTTCCTTGTTAATACATTACTTGATCCCAACAGGCTGATGTGTCATTAGCATGTCCTAATAACATTGATTTCTTCATTAGAATTTCCACTAAATAGACCTTAATTAGTTTTAACTGGTCAGCCACTGATTGCAGCAGCAATATTTCTCTTAATCAGCAGCTCATTTCACACTGATATGAAAAAGGATGTTGCAAGGCAAATCTGTTGAGGCTCCGTGTGCCTCAGGTCATAATGTGTGTATTCTTAAATTACATAAAATCAGAGATGAAATAAAATAATCCTTTTTTATTCCCACAGCGGGGACATTTGCAGGATTACAGCAGCAGAGTGGATGCAGACGAACCACAAAGTGACATACGTAGAAACAAGATCACAACAAGTACAATACATCACACAGTATATAAATACATAGAACAACTATATATGTTAAAGTCAGACTGAATGCTTGTTAATATTGCACAGTGGATTGCACAGATTGTAACTAACATTAAAGCCATGTCATATTTATTATTTCACTTGAGATCGTATTGCAATAGTTTTGCATTAATGCAGATGCAAGCCATGTGTGCAAAGTCAATATTTTGGAAGCCTATGTTCACCAAATTAGCCAACCTGTATTATTATTCTAAATGATTTGCAATACAATTCATGCCAATGTAAACAAATAAAAATAAAATTATAAGCAGGAAATTTAAAAACATCATGTATTCATGAGTTTAGATTGTGGCACAACATAGTTTAAATTAGCTTCATGATAATGAGAGTATTAACTCTTTTAACTCTCAACTCTCTCATTATCTGATTGACACTGAAACACCAAGAATAAAGCTGAATTTTGTCTGCATCTTTATTATTATTAGAATAAATTTGCTTATTAAAATAATCACATGACCCACAGTAAACATATGTTTTTTTTGCAATTCAGTCACAAATCAACCAAATTCAATAAGGCCTAAGACCATCAACTAAAAATGCAAATACAAAAAAATCTAATTGTCTAAATTAATAAAACTGAATAATGGATTAATTTCCTGTCAACAATTTTCTGCCATAATGTCAATATGTGTTGGGCCTATATGACTCAATTATTCAGCTAATGTTCAAATTAGTTGTTGTTTTTTGTTTTTTTGTAATGATGCATACGTTAATCATTAATAACAGGTCAGGAAATTATTTAATAGTCTTCCATTTGTGTCCTATATTCTGTATAATTCCCCCTCTCCTCTGGGGAAATGTTGCTATGATTTAATCTGCTCTGTAGTCTGTGCTGCTGCTGCTGCTGCTGCTGCTGCTGCTGCTGCTGCTGCTGCTGCTGCTGCTGCTGCTGCTGCGGGGTGAACGCGGCGCAGGACCGCGCAGCCAGAGCGGGTCCATGTCGTCCAGCTGGCGTTTTTGGGAGGGCCTTTGATTTGCGTGTGATGAGTTTCCCACAGCATCTGGAGATCAATTATCCATTCATGTGAGCCAGTGGTTGCACAGAGACATCATAGACTGTGTGTGTGTGTGTGTGTGTGTGTGTGTGTGTGTGTGTGTGTGTGTGTGTGTGTGTGTGTGTGTAAACAATTCACAAAAAGGTAATACATACTGATTTACTCTCGGATATTGAGGTAATTTTACAGCATTTCAAAGGTAAACAGGAGGTGTGAAATAGGCAATTGAATTATTTCTAATTAAAACATTTGAAATAATTATCTGCAGTATATACTGCCGGCCACAATGTTTGATATTTGTAATAAAAATAGCGTGTAGAATTGTAGTTTTACATCCCCTATCTTTGTCACTTTTAGTAAAATAAAAGTAAAATATGCTGATGCTGTATAGTTCCATTCTCATTTCGCCCCTCTCTCTCCCTGCAGCCTTGAAGAGTCCTTTTGTTCCATCCTTTCTCTCTGTAGCCTAAATCCTTTCCTCGCTTATTCATATAGTCCTGAGGAAATGCAGATATGTATCCGAGAGGGCGTATAATGCATCCTTGATCCACAGGAATCCTGAATCCTTGCAGCTGATTGGCTGCTGCGTCCTGCCTCTTGTTGGGATGGACCTGTTGGATAAAAGGACCATTTTCTAAAGGACACTTGTGTGTTATAAAGACGATCATGCACTGGGGACCATCCTGTAAGACGCTATAATAAGAAATCGGCCTTTTCGAGTCGCATCCGAAGACACCATGGCGGGGAAACAAGGCGCCGTGCTGTCGGAAAGTTTACATTTATCGGAGAAAACCTCTCTGGGCGCAAATGGAGGGAGTAACAGCCACCAGCCGAAGAGCAGCGCGACCCATCCGACGCCCAGGTGCACCGGCTTCGGCATCCACGAGATCCTGGGGCTGAACAGGGAGCCGTCCGCGGCCCCGAGGAGCCCGCTGAGCTCGCTGCCGGCCGGGGCGCACCTGATCGCCGCTCGGTCCTTCCTGGGCCCCGCCGGCATGGGCATGGGCGTCGGGATGGGATTAATCGACCCCGGTAGGATTCCGTCGTTTTACAGACAACCAGTGTTTCTGGAGTCCATGCTGGCGAACGCGCACGACGTGCACCTGCAGCAGCACAGCAGGTCCGCGGGGCCGCGCGACACCAGCCAGTCAGCCAGCTCAGGTGATGAGGCTGTCTGTCTGTTCATTTTAAATACGGATCTCACTGCTACATGCAATTCTTCTTTCATAATCCCGACCTACTTCTGTGCCTGTATTGCCATTTTTTTCCAATTGTATTATTATTATTATTATGGCTGTTATGGATATTATTACTATTATTATATTGTGCGGGATTATATGAAATGACTGAAATTAAATACAATAGCAGTGCTAGTGTCAGTTATTTATTTTGAAAAAACGAGTTCTTGTTTTTTTAACATAATTTCTTGCATTAACTGTAATTTTTCTGTCGTTTTTTTTAATCCAGACTCAGATGATTTGTCTTCAAATGAAAGGAAACTCTCAAAGTCATCAGTAAGTCAAAGCAAGAAACGGAAGAAAAGACGCCACCGGTTAGTGTTGATGTTTTATGGCAAAAGTTATTTTGTTGACGCTGAAATTCACATGACTGTTTTCTTACAGTAACGAGTAGCATAATTATTTAGGTCGACAGAAATCAACGCGCAATGCTTTCTATCGCCGTCTTTTTTAATTTTGAGGCTCATCGAAACATAATAAACTAATCACTGATAATAATTTTACTATAAATTACACGAAGATTGCTTGTGTTTTCTGACATCCAAGGTTGCATGCTCTGTTTGGTTTGCTATATTTCTTACACCCCTGCACATGGATAATACAAGTCTTCGTTTATAGAAATTAACTCGTATTGATATAAATATGTTCAATGTTGCTTTACCTTTTTTATTTTATTTATTTACGTCTTTATTAAAAGCAGACTGACTTGATTCCTGCAGGACACACTATATGCTGTCCAATGTGTCCACAGTTAAAATGATAACCCTTTTCCACAGGACGATCTTCACCTCGTTTCAGCTGGAGGAGCTGGAAAAGGCCTTTAATGAAGCGCACTACCCGGATGTTTATGCCCGAGAGATGCTGGCCATGAAGACAGAGCTGCCTGAAGACAGGATACAGGTAACACCATCAGGCACTCTGTCTTTAAGGTCATAATAATAATTTAATTTAAAAGTTTGCCCTTGATCATGACCATCATTTTATTTTGTAACATATGTTTTTCACTTAATTGTTCATTTTCAGACTTTATGGTTCACTTCAACTATTTAGAATGACGCTTTATTTAAAATATATTAATTATACAGCCTACATCAAGGTGTTGTAAGGCACTACGCCTACTTTTAGACACCTTCAGTCCAATCAAAATGCTACATTTTAAGGAAATGCTGCATTCTGTTCCTTGGAATTTTCTTTTCTTTTTGTCTATCTCATCTATTATAAGCAGAATACTCAAATAGATTCGTGAAGTTTTTTTATTTATTTTTTTAAACACGTGTTTCTTGTGTGTTATTCTGCCTATATATGCTCTCGGTCAAAAGCTCAGCATGTTGCCTAATCAAAGCAAAACAAACGTATTAATCCAAAGCATCTTCCTATTGCTGACATTATTGTAAAGATTCGATATATTTCTAGACTGACACTGCACACGAGACCATTCTTGCAATAAGCAACAGTGTCATTAAAAACTTGGTTTGTGTGCATATTACAAGGTACACATTATGGTCTGCCTGGTGGCTGTGCACCTGTAATGGTTCGCCTCCCCATCGGCGCTAATAGCTGCTGTAATACGTGAGCACGTGCCGCCATGCAGCCGCGCGGCCGTTTAAGGGGAGATGTGCGAAGTGCGATCGATCAGAGAAGCCCCCTCCTGCCCGAAGAGAGGCTCTCCTGCTGCATTCCTCTCCAGGACAGATGATCTCTCATCGGGCGCAGTTGGATGTGAAACAATTTGTTCTCGGAGAAGGAGCCGCTAACGACCTAATCAAGCTATCAAGGCGGAAGAAGATTGCAGTGTGACCTGGACCATCCATCTGCCGGGGCGCCTTTTAATCTCCTTCTCATTACGGGCTGCGACGCCACAGCCGCAAATAAATAATAATAAAAAAAAGAGGAAATAAATAAATAAGCCCTGCTCCGATCCTAAACAACATTAACACCCAATTTCTCATTGAGTGTAATTAGTTAAATCAGACGAGCTCTGGAGGCTGGCTGCTGCTGGAGGGACGCAGGGAGTTCAAATGAAATAACTACATTGAATTTATTAGCACGGGTCAATAGCGCTGCTCCCCCGAGTCCCGGTAGTTTAATTTCCCGTGATATTTGCCCGCCTGCCCGCCATCGATTGGGCCTGAAATTAACTTATTTTTCAATCAGCCGCGCGTGCCCCTGGGTCACTGCTCCTCGCAGCTTGCGCGCGGGGTTCTTTTGAGGGGCAGAGAAGCAATTTCTCATGAAAAAAAAAGGGTTATCATCAGAATTATCAGGAGAAAAAAAAGAAAAAAAAGCATAAAAACGGGTTGATCGTTTTTTTCTGTTTAATACCCGGCTGTCTTCACAGAGCATCAGAGGTGCTAAGTGTTTAACAACCCTGCGTTGTGCTATAGCTATACTGTCACGTGGCCTCTCTCTGAGCTGACAGACAGCCTGTTGTTGGCCGTGGCCAAGTGAAGTGTCATGATGTGTCAAACCATCTCTGATGGGCCACAGGTAGCTGCAGATCGGCTGTGACAGGAGGCTCAGATCCTTCACACCTGTAGCAGCAGGTTGTGGGAAAGCAATGGCCTCAATCCAAACGCTGCACTTGTTATCTTAAATTAATACGAATCACACTGGGTCATCTTATGAAAATATGCTTACCATGCACAAACAAAGAACAGCTAATGGTTCATAAGTAATGTACTATATCAAAACCCTTTCTAAAATGGCAGCAGAGGATATGGACCAACAGCTGCCACATGGACTTTTCAGAATAACCCAGAATGTATCGTCTTATTGAGTCTTATTGGCTTTTAACTTATACATTATTAGTAAATACTTTGTTAATTATTGATATAGCCCAAACCTTAAGGTGCTTTATTATAGTGTGGTACCAATAGTTGCATGTTGCACATGTTGCACAAAGAAATGCAAAATGCATACTGCAGTTGGAATTTTTGCAACCCTTAAATGAAACCACTAATCAGCCATTTCCAAACTATTCATCATTATAGATTTAAAAAAAAAACATAATTTGTTTGTTTCAAGCGTGTACATGTTTTATAGCCAAGCTAACCTGTTCCAGTACTCCAAATACATACAAGGTATTTGTCTTATCTGGTGACTAATAGCTGGGCGTTTTGTCCTCCTGCTACAGGTATGGTTTCAGAACCGCAGAGCCAAGTGGAGGAAGAGGGAGAAGTGCTGGGGCCGCAGCACTGTGATGGCCGAGTACGGGCTGTATGGAGCCATGGTGAGGCACTCCATCCCCCTGCCGGAGTCCATCCTCAAGTCTGCCAAGGACGGCATCATGGAGTCCTGCGCCCCCTGGCTGCTCGGTGAGGCCGATGTCTGACTGTTTCCCCCGCATTCAGCGTCATTGTCTCATTGTGTCAACAGCTCAGGGTTGTTTTAATAGATGTGGAGCGTATGTGTGGCAAAGGATTCAATGGCAACATTACGACCACAGTGGAGTGATGGCCTGACACAGTGTGCAGGAACTTAATGCTCTCATTGAAAAGCATGCACGTGGCATATAGACTTTGCATTATAGCATTTCCATCCTTGACGCTGGTCACGCCTTGCCCATCATCCTTTCAGACATTAAATTCTAAACCGTAACTATTTTTGCTTGCTATTTTCAGTCCAAGATGGCTTACCAATCAACAGACGCTATTCTAAATCTGAATACCCGCAACTCTTTGCAGGGATGCACAAAAAGTCCACGGAGGCGACCGCCCCCCCGGCAGCAGGACAGCTGGACGCGCCCCAGCAGCCGAGCGCTCAGAGGGCGGAAGAAGCCGAAGCAGAGGAGAAGAGGTCAGAGGGCAAGTCCACCATTTCTAAAGAGGAACTGAGAGAGAACAGCATTGCTGCACTCAGGGCCAAGGCACAGGAGCACAGTGCCAAAGTGCTGGGGACGGTTTCTCAGGACAGACCGCCGGAGGGCAAACCGGAGAGACCGGCGGCCGAGGAGAAAGCCGCTGATCCCCTGAGTCCTGCAGAGGAGGAGAACGGTCCCTAGAGGCCGACCGCGCTCCTGTGGACGATGTCATGAGTGAATGCAGTGGGATGCACTTGCCCAACGTCACTCACTGTCCTGCAGGAGCTCATCCCTCATTGACTTCTCTATGACTGGCCCGCTTCTGGACTTCTTTAAGAAGAAAACTCATCTGGTTCACTGCTGCACAGAGGATGCAAAATGCACTTTTTTCTGATTTACTTCCAAATCCACAGTTGTTGTTGCTTATGCATAGTAGAGACGATTTGACTGAGTGGGAGTAACGTGTTAATATGGGTGTATATAGATCCCACAGTTATATAGAGAGTCAGATGAGTGAAATTGAATTAAGTACAACCGTTTTATCATATTAATCAGGACTACCAATGAGCAGTCAGGTGCATTTTATTCTTGGCATTCCTTTACATGTTGCTTGCACAGTTACTGAATGGTGACATTTCAGATAAAAACCATCCCACCGACAGAAAGTCATTGTTGTCCTACTTCACACTGTACATACTTGATATATTAATCTCTCTCACTGAGGCACAATTTGACATATGTTTACTTGTAGTCTTAAAATTGTCCGTGCTTTCATTTCAAAAATATGTATGACTCAAAACACAAATCATAAAATAGAAATAACCTTTTATTAAATGTGTCTTTTTGGTGTCCATTTGTTCTGCTTTCATTTCAAACAAACGGCCAGCTGTGACGGCGTCACTGGAACCCAAAGTTGCTGTTGAGAAGCAACTTGTTGCCACTTGATGCTCCGCTGGCCGGGCTCATTAGCACGCGGTCTCCGCTGCATGCTCGGATTAGCCCCAATAATCCGTCGCAGTTGAGAGCCTTCCCTTTCAGATTAAACTGAGGGACCAGTGCTTTTGGGACAGGAAAGAGAGAGAGAGCAAAACCTCCCTAGCAGGATGACCTCCGCCTGATTTCAAATGACTTTAATAGATGCTATCACCAGCTGTTTCATCCTCTTAGCGAAACACTTAGACAAAGTCCAACAGCTTTACTTGTTGGCAATCTTCATTTTCCAAACAAAACTATATATCACGCCACTTCCTCTCAGCTTTACGGCACGCCTACGCGTCTGCATTAGCTGTAATCCATATCACATTTTAAACTTCATCCTCAGATGGGGTTCCTAATGAGTTGAACAATTGAGTTCTACTCCAATTAAACAGAGGGCTATTTCAAAGGGCAAGGGGCGGCTGTTATCAGTATGCTGCTGATGTCTCCGCACTGAAGGGCTCTCAGATTGGAACCATAATGTCACCCGATGGGGAAAAGGTTGCTAATTATGTTGTTGACAGAGATAAGTATATACAGAATAACTAATGATAGCTAGCAAATGGACTGGAGTGTGTCAGAGTAATCAGACATGTTGATAGAATGAACCTGGGGCGTATGCAAGGAGGGAAGGCCATTGCAAGTAAAAGGACGTGTGCAGGAATGACCATTCCTCATTCCTATGGAATGCATTGAAGGTGTGCATGAGCCTTCACAGTCGAGGTAGAATGAACCTGGGAGAAGCATTTAGGAAGATGCTTGACGTGAATAGTGTTGGAGGCATATATAGAGGGGCATGCTTGAGATTTGAAGGGTAGATTTGTGATGGAGAGCTCATGCAACCACATTCAATACGTTTTGTTTTAAACCTTAAAAGGTAGATACACTTCAGACATCATGGATCCTCAAATATTAAACCATTCTCCCTGAGCTGACAAAGTATTCTCAGTATGTCCCTTAACACCCTGTGTCTTGACATCAGTGTTTAAAGGTGAATCTTATGGCCTGCTTCTTTCACCATTCTGCCGTTTAACCACATATGGTGCCATCAACAGGTCGACAATTACATTCGTTCAATACTTAGGGGAGTTCATGTTCTTTAGTCTTAACTTTCAGGATAATTCAACTCACATTATAAGCAAGAAACATAAGGAATATGATTGTGCACATCCTCTTCCAAGGTGGAATCCTCATTAAAGCCAGCAGTCATGTTGTGGTTTGCAATAGAGAGTCCTCACCTCCACAGACCCTCCACCCAATTCAGTTATTGAGGCCAAGACATAGAGTGAGGATTATTCCTCTAAGTGCAAAGCTATATTTAATCCCCTGAGAGTGGAATAGAAGGTTTCGGTTGTGATAAATCAGATTTGCTGAAGATCAAGCTGTTTACATTGGATTTGAGGAGGTAATTCACAGTGTGCCTTATGATGGGCAGTCTGCTTGTCGAAGACCATCACAAGATCATTTCAATCCATGCAAAGTGAGATCAGAGGGAGGTTTATGGAAAGATTTCCACTAATGCAACATTAACGTTCAATGTATTTGTGATGGGGCCGTGAGGAATGTGCTTTCATTGGTGAGATTAAGTGCATGCTGATCATTTTGGGAAGACTGTGAGCTCCAGATGCTGCAGAGTGGAGATCAAACACAAGATGCACAAGTGGACCTGAAAGCGGTGTTGTTCTGCCCTCTGCTGGCCAGACAGTGTAACTACACTCAGAATTACTCAGTCGGCTTTTAGAGCTCGAGCGTTCAAAGAAATACATTTTTAAAAAAAAGTACTTAATAATAAGGCTATTCATGCATCCTTTTCATGCCTTCCATGTGTCTCTATGGGAATTCATTTGTAATCAGCTGACAAACAATTCTCACCACAAGGTCCATTAATAGCTGTTCCTGAACTTTTGACCGTATCACATGCTCTTCATCAGCAAATGGAATTTTCCCAGTTGTCACAGAATTGTACTGTAGATATTCTCCATTTGTGTGTGCACTTAAGGAAGTAACACATAACACTGTACTCTCGTCACGGTAACGAGGACGTGTTTGTGTACTTTTGTGTACTACTCTGGAAATTATGATTATACATGTTTGGGTTCACGGGACGCCGAGTTCATAGAGCGACTGATTAAACTGGAACCAAATATAAGTTTTGACACAAGTATGCTTTTACTTGATTAAAATGTCTATTAAAATATTGTCTATTTCACTTGAGCACAATATTGTATTACTCTTTCCACCTCTGTTCCTACTTTACTATGTACATAAAAAAAAGTATCAAATCCAGCTTTTATCATGACCCAGATGCAACAACGAATGGATTTAAAAAAAAAAGTTAATTCATACAACTAAGCTGTCTGGTCGTGTTAAAAGGTGCCTCAATATGAACACATGAACACCTATACATGTACTGTATTCTGCAAAATACATGCACATAAACATACATGCACAAACTGCATGTTTTTACAGGATGCAAATATATTAATATATGAGTGTGAGAAGTTACACTATGTA